>NW_005843098.1:43789-72405 GCF_000455745.1 Alligator sinensis
CCTGCTGAAGTAACTGCACAAAGGTAAGCACACACAAATCTCTAGAGGGCTGGTTCATTGCCCTGGAAGGTCTTCAAGGCATCTCTTTCTGTGTATTTCAGCAGTTGAAATGGGGCTTGGTATCTGGCGGGGCCTTTCTGTCCCATTGTAATTATTCTGTGACTCTAGAGCCCAAATTGTATTTTTTATCCTGTTTACTTTCACCTCTAATGCAGTGCTTAATAATTTGAATCCATTTCCACAATGAAGTTTTCCTGAATATTTTTCCCCAACTAATTTCTTGGTAACAATATTTAACAGATTAAATAAGAGTAATGACGAAAAGTTTTCCTTGCATTCCTGACAGTTAATTGTTTTCCCATACAGTCTATTGAGTACAGAATGGATAACCTCCTACAGGAGGAACAATAAGTAACTATCAGGCTCTTACAAACCATATTTCAACTAACTAAGTCATGACAATAGAAATAAATTTTTATATGGTTGGTGAAGTATGATGTCTATTGTAACATAGATGCATTTTGAAGCCTATTAAAATGAGGGGAAAGGATATTTTTGTTCCTTATTGATGGGATTATCCAACCATAAAAGATGCATTTCCTTGTATTTACCATTTCATTCTGCTGATTATTACCAACACAGTGAAGTGGTAAATACAAATGCTAATCTGAGTATACTTTCAAAGCAAATTAAAAAAGTTTGATAGGCTGCTGAAGTACATTAAAATAACATATGAGGTATACTGTATAAGACATTTTGTTTAAAAGCAAAAAAAAAAAAATGTGTGTGTGGCGGGGGGGGGGGGGGGGGGGGGGGACACTCCAAAAGCAATCCACATTGTTACAGATAAATGAGTGTTGAAATTGAAAAAGCTTATCAAATTACATTAAAACAGAGAAAACGCCAAGGGAAAGACATAGCACCACAGAGGAAATAGCTTAAGGAAAACACTTTAAATGTTGGGTAGGGAATAAGAGATGTAAATGTCGTGGCCTACCCAAATAAACATAATAAACATCATTTTAAAAGAGTCAATCATAGCCACTTTCAACTTCAAAGACAATGTTCAAAGAGCAAAAGAGGAATATGATAGACTAAAAAAACAAAATAGTAATTTAAATTCTCTTTTTACTTCTGTATTTTTCTTTTATTAAGTTGGTATTTTGTATGCTTTATACCTCATTCCTCTTCCTATGTTGTTTTGTACATATCTGTAAACAGTGATGGCCAGTCCTGACCCACAGCCCCCTGGCCTTTGTGTTCCATTTGTTTATTCATTTGTATGTAATGGAACTTACTTGTGACATTTTCCTTGACTTTTGTTTGGATCTTCCCTGAAATGTTTGGGAAATAGATATTACAAAATAAGAAAACATGATTTATAAATATATACAAATGATCAGGGATTCAAAGAACAGCACTTGTGTTTTAACTGAATTTCAGAAATGGACTCGATTTTAAGAATGTCTCTTTCAAATCTAGAGTTATTTGGATTATATAATGTATTGTGTGCACAGCCCAGATTTGCAGGCCTAACTTTCACATAATATTGTGTTGTCCTTGCTCCTGTTAGAATTTCAGAAAATGCATACTCTAATTTTGCAACCCAGAATCACCTTGAATCCTGCTTTATTTTATTTGGTACTGGGAAAAGCAGACATTTTATAAATGGGAATGAGAAATATTTTAAATAATATGTTGTAAAGAGGTGATTGTGACACACAAGTTATCTTTTCACCAAAGGATTAGGCTTATGCTTTCTACTCTGGTTTGGTTTGTTCATTCAAAGAAACATACTTCTTGTGCGTCCGTGCTCACTTCAAAAATTGCCTCAAATGAGAAAAGGTCAAGTATTCATAAATATGCTGATTGATTAACAACAAATGAACAGGCTGCAGAATGCTCAGATCCTGAAACAACTGTAATTGTTCAACTGTAGGAAACCTGGGGACTAAGCATTCCAATACTGTAACAAGTATTTCAGTAAAATCTAGGTTTACATATACATGTAGGAGGGAGAGAGAGAGAAACAGAGAGAGAGAGAAGTTGATGGTCAAAACTTCCTCCTGCTTTGACTCCATCGTCTTCATTGGTTTTACACTAGAGAAAAATTTGAGCCAATGTATATGCTGCATCTAGCATAATGTCAACAGCCACTGGCAATTGAAAAAGGGATTTTTTGCTCTTTGCTGCACAGTACATCATAGTACATTTAACGAAGTGCTGAAAGAGCAAGGCTTTGCCATCCTGGAAGATCTACTGATTAAAAAAATACCTTAAGTATCTGTTGCCTTGGGCAAGGTTTTCTGTTCTGAAAGCTGTGTTTTAAAGTTTCAACCACAAACATGTAGGAAACAGACTGAACATTTTAAAAATGTTGTTCTTAGACGATAACCTACTACTTTTTCCTTGCTTGTTTGTTTTTCACGGCTGTTTGTGGACAGCTATCTAACCTACTTTACAGATCTTAACTGAAGGGTTCATTAGCAACAGGGTATTGCAGATCAATATGAATTTATTTTCCTTTATCAGAAATTATAATTAGAAGCTCCAGAAATATAGACACAGGAAAGATACGTTACATTATTGCAACAGGACTCTTCTTTGTTAATGTCTCTTTTTTTTCATATATCTGGTGATGTAACTCCCATTTGTGCTCTGAGGGCTTACATAAGCAAATGGTGAAACACTCATCTGTGGCTCAGATAAGCGAGGTAGATATGAAAAAAGGAATGGATGAGGAACATGGGTTTATGTTGGGTTTGGAGTACTGCAGTATTATTTAGGGCAGTCTTAAAACTGCTGTGATATATGGCTGTGGTCAGAGGAGCCATCTAGTAGCTAGAGATCATAGGAGCATGGCAGATTCTCAGCTACATTCCTCTGTTCCCAGTCAGGCTACCTACAGCTATGAAAGGGTGATACTTAGTCTTGTGCTGTGATTCCAAAAGGATGTGCCATGAAAGCAATCAAAGTGCATCATGAGATCCTCTTGTGGGAGGTGGGAAATGCTCTTCCCCCTTGTCCAGCACCCTGTGATGGGAAATGCTCTCCCCTCTTGTCCAGTTACCCCAAAAGTGTCTGTGGCTGCTCCTTCGGGGATTGCTGCTACGGTGCTGTCTTCCCTTACTCTTCCCCACCCAAAGAAAGCCCTTGTGCCGGCCCCCACCATGCTCCCAGAAGCACACTGCTGTGAGTAGGCAAGCAGGTGGATGCACAGACAGAGCCACACTTTGCAGCTTGGCTCATCCTCTCCACTCCTCCCAGCTAGGACTGGAAGGAGGAAATTCTGGGGTGGTCACTGGCATGTAAGACCCTGCAGGATCATCCTCAGCAGTGGGGAGGCTGCCCTTGCATTCTGATTTATATCAGGGGCCATGAAGGGGATAGACAGTAAAAAGAGCATGAAACAGCAGGGTGAGGTCCTGCCCCTGCCACCCTTAAGTGGCACAAGCTAGGCTGGTCATTCTTAGCTTCTTTAGCCTCAAGACCCCCTCCATATCTCTTTAAATGTAAGTCTCTCTCAGTGATTTTCAACTGGGGTGCTGCAAAATTCAGAAAAATTATAGAATTATGTGTTTAACAGTATATGTCAGCACTGGTATGATTTTCTCTGGCAGGGAATAGAATATGTTATATATTTTGAGGTTTGTTGGTTGTAGCCATGTTGGCCTATGGACAGACAAGGTTCTTTGGGTAAATCTGATATCTTTTATTAGACCCGCTAAATAGTTGGAAAAAATGTTCTTTGCATGCTTTTAGGCACAAACCTTTCTTTAGGCATAGGGGTTAGGGACAGACATTCAAAAAGCCAGAGCCTGAACTGGATTCAGTATTTGCAGATTAGTCTAACCTGTTTAGATAGAACGAATTTGCAAGTGAATAGACATTCAGGAAATGCAGGCACATGCCTGCAGTTGCTCAGGCCAGGAGCTGCGGGGGGTGCTATGTCTGCTGCAGGGAAGCTGTGCGGGAGTGGTGGGGGACATGGCCAGCTGCGGCAGTAGCCTCAAGTGAACTCGCCAGGGACAGGGTTTAATTCCCCAGAGGGACATAACCATCCTCTCTGCCCCCTTGCCTAAGGTGGCTATGCCAGCCAGCCTCTGGCCATGCCCCTGCCCCTGCCCCTGGAGCAGCAAGGTTGTCAGGACCATGATGAAGGCAGCAGCCCCTCTCATGGTTTACCAGGGAATGCAAGACTCTTTCTGGTGGGGGCGCTCCACTGCATCTGGGAGTGGGGCAGGGTGGGGTAGTCAGAGCTGCTGCAGATTGTACAGGGTGAGCAGCGATGTGCTAGGGAGGGCTTGGGGAGCTATGGTCACCTTTATGAGCCCCAGTGCCACTGCTCAACCTGCACAGTCAGCAGCAGCTCTGCCTGCCCTGCTCTGCCCCGTCCCTAATTGCAGTTCTGCCTGTCACCAGGAAGAGGCTTGAGCTCCCAGGAAACCATGAGTGGGGCTGTTGCCCTATCAGGGTCGCTCCTCAGCAGCAGGGGAGGGGGCATGGCCAGAGGCTGACTGGTATGCCCTCATTAGGTGAGAGGGCAGGGAGGCGGGTTATTCCCCTGCTTCCCTCCAATGTCTGGAGGAAGGGGAGGGATGGAGCTTATTTTGCACTCGCCATGCACAGGGAGTGATTGGCAATGATGGTTGGGGCTGGCAGACCCTAGAGGCAGAGGGGGCAAAGGGAGAAGAAACCCTCCCCCTGCCCTCTTTGCCTCTGGGGGCCATGCCAGCTGGCACCTGGCCATGCCCCACCCCTGCCACTGCAGCAGGGAGGGGGGAGCACAAGGTGGACCCTGGTCCGGATCAATGACGGTAGGACAAGGAGGGGGGAATTAAACCCCCTCCCTGGCCAGTTCACTTGAGGCTACTGTCAGGGCTGGCCATGCCCCTGCCTCTGGAGCAGTGAGTAGAGAAATGCCTGGCAGGTCTGTGCTGGTGGAACAGGGGAGGGAGGGGGGAATAAACCTCTTCCCTGCCCCCTTCACCGTAGGAGGGGCTGGCATATGGCCATGCCCCTGACCCTGCCTGTCCTAGCTCTGGCTAGGGAGCAGAGAGTTGTGGCCAGCCCTGCTCCATTGGAGCAGAGAGGACAGCTCTGCCCAGGGCTACAATGCATGCTGGGATGCTGGAAGACTCTGGTTAAACTTAAACCAGGAAGGGGTCTGGGACAGATGTTCCATAAACGAGTTTGAGCTCAATCAGTTAAGTCTAATGCTACATTTAACCAGGTTTATTACATACCAGTTTCAGCCATTTTGAAACTGATTTATGTGCACTGAATGTATGTTCTGCTACAGGTTTAAACTGGTTTATGATCACTTAAACCAGTTTATGTGTAACTTCTGTCCCTAGCCAGGGAGAGTCTGTTCGTGTTTTGTGTGCTCTCCTGGGTAGAATAGAAGCCAATATGCAAAATGCAGGTCTGTGAAAATGCAAATGCATGGCAGTGAGGATCAGAGAGAATGGGAGACAATAGGTTGGAGACAGGCAAGTGGTGGGGTTGGGGGAAGGGGAATATTGAACTGGTAATAGAATGTAGCTGGTAAAATGCAGATAGGGTACCTGGGGTAGGTAGATGAGATATATATTCAGATGAGATATATGATTCAGTCTTTGTAGATTAGTTTTACCTGCTTAGATTGAACCAATTTACAAGTGAATAGACATTCAGGAAATGCAGGCACATGCCTGCAGTTGCTCAGGCTGTAAGCCAGGGGGCACTACATTGCCCTCTCAGCTGCAGGGAAGCTGTGCTAGGGCGGTTTTGCAGTGCGGAGTTATATATATAAATCCCCTCCCTGGCCACTTGAAGCTACTGCTGGGCCTGGCCATGCCTCAAACTGATTTATAGAACTTCTGTCCCAGACCCCTTCCTGGTTTAAGTTAAATCAGGGCCCCCCAGCATCCTAGCATGCTCTGCAGCCCTGGGCAGGGCTGTGCTGCCTGCTCCAGTGGAGCAGGGCTGGCCCCAACCCTCTGCTCCCTAGCTGGAGCTGGGGCGGGCAGGAGCAGGGGCATGGCCAGATGCCAGCCCCCCTCTAAGTTGAAAGGGGCAGGGAAGAGTTGTACTGAGGTGACTTGACTTATATATCTCATCCAGTGCTCTTCTGGATAGAATAGAAGCCAATATGCAAAATATTATAGTGCACTGGATGAGATATAATATAATATCTCTCACTAAATGCCCTGATGGAAAATATGTAGGAGAAACCAAACAAGAACTGTGTACCAGAATGAATGCACACTGAACATCTATCAAAGACAAAAATACCTAATTACCTGTGGGTGCACATTTCTCACACGACAACCCTTCTCTCTCCAATCTCTCAGTTCTAATCCTCAAACGCAATTTATAAAACACCTTTTGTAGATAAGCCTGGATACAAAAAATCATGACTAAATATAGACATTGGATTTATGGCACATTATAACCTGCCTACCATTTGCATATTGGCTTCTATTCTACCCAGGAGAGCACACACAACATCAACAGATTCTCTCTATGCCTGAAGAAGGTTGTTTGTTTCCAAAGGCTTGCAAAGAACATGTTTTCCAACTATTTAGTTGGTCTAATAAAAGTTATTACATCTACCCAAAGAACCTTGTCTGCTTATACATTTTGAAACACACGTATAAACACACAATAGAAACACACACCTTTTTGGGCATAACAGTGTAGTGTGCTGCCACTTTTAGCTTGCAAAAAAACCCCATCCCTCACATATCAAGTGTTTGGGGAAACACTAGTTTAGTGCACAGCTAGAAAATTCCTGTTTAACTCTTCTTTTGGCTTTTCATGTTATGCAAATTTAGGAGCTTGTTTGCAGAAACTGAGCATGAAAGGGCTGTGAAACTAGTTAACTCAAAATGCAATCATGAATTTGAATGATGTAAAAACAGTCTGTGTTCAGCACTTGAAGGGTGAAATCTATCACTTAGTCTGAGATGTAAGTGGACTTAAGTGATATATTACATAGGTTTTATTCTGGCTCTCTCTGTGTGTATGGACCTCACCAGAGCTCTATACTCTCACCAAAGCATGGCATATCAGAATAAATCAGTAAATTATTAGCAACTCTGGGTTAGACTGATAGGTGGAGCACTTTCTTCTGCATGCCATCACAAGACCAGCAGAAGAGTGTGGATTGTGAGATCCAGATTGGGAGTGACGTGGAACAGTCTGTTTTTTTGGGTACTATCCTAGAAATTGGAAAATATAGATTTGAATCACCCCTGCTGTATACAGTTTAAATTGTTCCACTTCTTGGGTGAGGTCTCTAATCTCTAAACTATGACAGCATAGGTGGTTAGTAACATCACCCTCACCCCTAGCTATGCTAAAAAGACTGAGCCATGCTCACTTACTGACTTACAACCAGAAGAGGACACTTGACAGAGGTGCCTAACACACAACCATAAGTCCAGTGCCCAAGTACTACAAAGAGGGCCTTGGGTTTAATTTTTCCTATTTGTTAATTCTAGCTTCTGGGCTCTCTGAATCACACTGCTGAGGTACCTAACTCTCCTTATTGCCTGTATAGGCAGCTTAGATCCCTACCTCTGTTTCTCTGAATCATTCTTCTAGGACCAGCCACCTAATTTCCAAGTATACTGAACCTAAATTAGAGGCATCTAAGAGACTTTATATACCACAGCAACATGTTCAGGTTAGGACACGGCTGAGCAGTCTCTTCCCACTCGGGTCCACAGGCATATTCCAGACTTGGAAGACTGCTGGTGAGGCTGCTTCCTGCTCATCTCCAGTGCCTATTGCAAAGCCCTCAGACTGGCCCCTGGGGTTGAGCCTGGTGCTAGACTGTTCTGAAGTGTGTCAGTGGGCAAGCATGGTGTGTGCATGGCAGGGTTCCCCCTCTTTCTCAGACCAGCTCATGCATAACTAGAGTGAGGCAACCAGGGCAACAACCCCTGGCACTTGATATGGGGAGGAGACAGAAAGATATCAGCTGCCATCTCAGCCAGACAATTGCACTGAGAGCATGGCAGCAGCCAGAAGTCATCGCTGCCCCCATGCATCCCACAGCCCCAGGTGCCCAGCTGCTTTGTTACAACTCTAGCTGCTGCTATTGTATAAATAGCCCTTAAGGAGCCAAGCTGGATTTTGCCTGGAGAAAAGATACAAAGAAGAAAATTTAGGGGTTTGTTTTTTGTTATTTTTAAACCTACACAACAGTTTTGGACTTTGCAATTCATTGTATATGGAAGTTCTCAGATGTCAGGATAGAAGGCAGCAGTTTAAAACAGAAAAGGGGATGCAGAAAGGTGTGAAAATGTCATTTTCTCAAGTGAATTACTCAATACCTATGTGTGTGCTTCTTTCTACTTACGCAAATAAGGTGATTTTTTGTATTTAAATAAAGACTCTGCCCATGGTTAATGCAACATAAGCTGACCATAACAAATTAATTCATAATAGGACAAATTTTCATATTGCACATATCACTGCCATAGATAGTAGGACTCTGTAGACTGACCCATCAGGGAGGAGAGGAGTCATGGAGATGAAACCATTCTCACATCCCCACAAGTGGTCTGTCCAAAGGCAAATCAAGGCACCTTGATGACACGGAGGAAGGAAACTTATTGTTTCCATATCTGCATAAGCAGACCATTAATTTCATGTGGTATTAATATGGCAATTGTCACTAATAGTGAAACTAAAACCAAACTGATTGAAATGAATGCGTAGGAAAAGTTGAGGATTTTTCCTTCTTTCTTGATGTGTATTCCATGTGACATGAGCTACAGCCTATATACTTCAACCTTGTCAGGTTTCATCACCATACATTTCAAGGGAAAAAAAGAAGACTTACTTAAAACAAAACAAATATGCGTATTCTCTCCTACCAAAGACAATGCAGATCCATAGCTGTAAATAAATGCCTCTTTGGGAGCCCCCCCCCCCCCTTTTTTTAAGTTGCAAGCCTTTTAAAAATAAAAAGTCTAACATCATTCTTGGGTAACATTTTTAACATTCTGTCATAAATGAATGCTGAATTCCAGAAGCGCTCAGATTAGTGCTAAATGACTTCATCATAATTACAATTATTATCATAACTACCACAGGAATTAATAATGATTAGGGCAATATTTTAAAGTGCTCTGCATCATTGTCTGGATTGTTGGTAAGATTCCATTATTAAGTTGACAATTAGTATAAAGCCTCTCTTAGGATAAAATGTATTCCTTAGTAGAGGACTAGCCCAAGGCTATATGCTTCTGCAATCCCACTTAAGACCTCAAAATAGGGCTTTAGGGGACTTTAAATGGTGCATAAACTGGCTTTCTATATAAGGGTGAATTTCACCCTTAGCCCTAAATGCTATAAGTAGCCCTGAGAAAATAAATTTCTAAGTCCTACAGGCAAATATCCTTCCTACCCCCACCCCCCACTTTTTTGATTTCCATCTATTAGCAAGTCAGATTGATTTTTCAAAGCATTCACTCTTAGCTTGTGACTGGAAAGAAAGTCTCAAGGCTTCAGCATGCCTCAGTGAATTCCAAGTAAAAATAGTTACCTTATCAGTAATTGAAACAAAACAAAAGCCAAGTGCAATACAGAGGAGGCCTTTCAACTAAAAGAACATATTGGGACTTTTACTTGTTCATGGGAAAGCAGGAGGTGCTACACTATGGCATGTCTCTCCCTGCATCTGTCTTCAGGGGTAAGCTTAGTAAATATACAGAAAAGAGGAGCTATCACTAGAACTGTTCTTCCAGCCTCATCAGCACACACATTATTCAAAGTTAGAGTCCCCTAACATTATTTATACAACCTTATATCTCACCTTTGATTTGGACAGTCAGTGGGTGCATCTACTTGTGCACTTTACTGCGGAGTTGTCTAATTAGCTCCGTGGTAAAGCATCTCTGTCTACCCATGCGCCAGTACTAGGGCACAGTAAATTAATTAACTCCACCGTGATATAGTACTGTTGGGAACAGTACTATTTTCCAGTAGAGTTAAGTGCACAGAAATGCACATGTAAACAGTGACTGGGACTGGTTAGGGAATGACAGTGCTAAAGTGCAGGGGCTGCCATCTAGCCCTGCATTTTACCATCTTCATGCCCCAGCCAGCTTCTTAGCTGCCTGATGCTACCACCCAGAGCCTGGGGCTTACCCCAAGCCTGCTGCCAGCCCAGGGCTGCTCTTTTTCGTTAGTAAGAATTTTCTGTCATCTACAACGTTATCTTCCAGGTCAGAAATAATAGCTTCTGGATTTTTTATTGTAGACCATGGGGCCTCAGTCCTTTCCTTGATCTCACTAACAGATACCTTAACTTTAGAGACTGGACCTAGAGTTTTATTTTGTGCAGTTTATACATTTTACATTATTTTAAAATTTCTGATAGCATAATCTCCTAACCAGCCCCTCTCTGTTCTCCTAGGATCAACTCCATTTTGTTTGCATAGATCTGTTCCTTAGCAGGCTTTATGTAACAAGATCATTGAGAAAACTCCTTTTAAAGTAGTTTTATACTTATTCTGATTGTTCTTCTTCATCTTTTCTTCAATAAAAAAGCAGTTGTGCAAATGAAAATACAGGTTTAGTGTGGTAAACCTGGGTATTTAAAATGGGGTTTAGAGGAATATAGGGAAAGCATGTCTGCTACTCAAGCATGCACAGGGTGAGGGTTCAGCCATGATGTAGGAAGCTGAGCCTGCAGGTAGGCCGTGGGAGGCAACTAGGGGTTCACAGGGTGGGAGCACAGGTTACTGAAACCAAGAAAGGAGATCCAAAAGACTTAGTCTGCAATGTAAGCAGAGAGCAGAAGCCAGGGGTCAGAGACCTGGTGTCATGTTCCAAGGGAAAAATCTGAGATCAGGGTCAAAGAAGCCAAGCCAAATTTCAGGATGCTAGAAAAAACAGAGAGCAGAGCCATGCCAAGTTCCAGGGGAAAGCAGAGATCCGGGTCAAAAACAGCCAAGTCTGGGTCAGAAGTCAGGAGAACCAGGGAGAGCTGTGAACACAAGGTTTGCTGGAACAGACTGAGGGGGGGTGTGTGTGTGTGTGTGTTTAAAAGGGGTGAGTGGTGCTTTCAGGTGTGAGTTTTCTGCCAATCTGGCTACAGAAAATTAGGTCCGTCACATTAGCCAGGGATCATGGGCAGGTGTGGAACCTCACATGCCTGGGCCAGAGTCCCTGACACCCAGAGGCACCCCTCAGTTGGGAATGTTTTGTTAGATTAATTTGGTAATAAAAATGATCCCTTTCTTTTCCAAAACAGAAATTATATGTGGTAAAATTGAAAAGATGGTCTCCTGGTTGACTGCCTAGAGGTTCATATCAAACTCACTTTCTGTATGCCTCCACTTTCTCCCTCTATGGCTCTCAAACTCCTTGCTTCTACTTCTCTCTAGCTTTCCCCTCCCTCCAGCCTAGCTGCTGGAAAGAAAGAGAGACTGGAGAAACTGCCATATCTTGCTGGAAATCTGAAAACTGAGGCAAACTAAAAAATATTCTTGACATTTTTATATTCTGACTTTAAGAAGAGAAGGAAATTGACAAGAAACATCAAATGGGCCAGTAGAAATCTAAAAAAAGGGAAAAAATCAATTTCTTTTTTTTCCAAAATGATTCCTCCCCTCCCCCCACCAGAAATCACCTCCTTTCAAAGAACTAATATTTTTGTTCTGAAAGCATGACTTCTATTCCCCACCCCCTTTGGTAGGAATTGCCATTACCCAAACAGATCAATGTGAATAGTTTAAGGCCTTAGAATATTGGTAGAACCTTCTCTCCCTCTCTACTCAGAGTGGATGGAGACAAGCTACAATAGAGGGCATATTCTGAACGGTCTTCAATTTTTTAAATAAAAACTTGGACTTGGTAAACTTGAAATATTCTAGGACAGGTAGTGTGCATTCCCACACGAAGGGGCATGTGTTTGCCGTGTCACAAATAGCAGTGGCACATATTTGTGTTGCTGCTTTGTGCCCTGGGGCATGGCCCTGCTAGTGTGCTGTGGCGCATGCCAAATTGTCCCTGGTGAGGTAGGGGAGGATGCAGCCAACACTTGTGCTGACTCCAGCAACCTTAACGGAGGGTCCTGTGGGCCTCTTGAAGCAGCAGTGGCACCAATTTGGCTGCATGGAGCCTGGCAAGCAGCCAAAGCATGGCTCTGGACAGTCTGGCTTGATTTCTGGCAGTGCATGCTGCTGCTGTGTGGGGAGTAAAGCTTTTTGTGGTGGTTTTTATTTATTTATTTATTTTGATACTGGGATATCCTGGTATCCTATTTTGGCACTGCGCTGCAAATTTGCAGTGCAGCTCAGTAGACAGTTGCACATTTTCTGTGTGTGGTTTGTGCTGTCAGTTTCTCTGAACATGGATATTAGTTCGATTTTAGTTTTGTATTTTGATGTATTTTTGGCATTGGTTCATGCCACCTTTAGGATTTTATCATTTTTGGTAGTACTGCTCTATTCCAAGAAAAGGAGTCATGAATGATAACTGGGTGCTAGTGATGGGATCACAGGTGAACTTAATCTACTTTATGAACAGTAACAACACAAGAGGTAGAGAAAAAATACAGTAGAAAGGTTGTTAGAATATGTTCTAGAATATGTTATTTATATATATATATATATATATATATGCTATGGTTATGCTTATGTTAGCTGCCATTTTAAATGTATTTCCATTTTGTAGAAAAAGAAGTAATAAGGGTGTATGTGTATATGTTTGCTGTGGGTGTATGACTGATAGCTGGATAATTGCAACAGGTATTGGACAGACTGGTACAAAATATTTAGAGTAAACAGAAATAACTGTAAGGATGGCGTGCAGGTGGTTATCCGACAATGTGGAGATGATACGAATTAGAAATGAAAAACAGATTGGAATGCAAAAACAATACGTAACCAGTTACAGAGTCCAAAAGATGTGCACAAGTGAAGAACTGAGTGGTGATTAGTGAAGGTGTCTCTAGGCTCTGATCGAAGTCTGCCCCAGGGAGATAAAAGGGCAGTGAAGGCCAAGCTTGGATGGACGCCTTAACCAGCAAGGCCAGCTTACTCGCACGTTGAGAGAATTGAAGCCAATGCCCCTATCGACTAAACATTGCCTAGAAGAACCCTGTGACTGGCCACCGCAGTGTGACTATAAGTGCTGTGGATAGGTGACTTAGTGTGAATGGTGTGTATGGTGTGAATGAGTAAGAGTGATTTTTATATATGCTGTTAAATTTGCCTCAGTTATCTATATATTATGCAGTAAACCTTGGTTTGCCAAACCTGTGCATTGTTCATTTATCCAACAAGGTGACAAATTACCTTTTGTGAAATTTATTGTCTTAGTGTAAAGGCCAGAAGAGTTATGCCATACTCCCATTTGAACTGTGGAAGTTAAATCATACCCTAATTTACAGGATTTTAGAAGGTGCTGTAAGATTATGTTTTGCTAGTTTCACTAATCCAATAGTTTTTAGTAAATCATACCTGTAGGTGCATAAAATACCAGTGATGTTTTGCAAGATGACATAAATATGTATTAATTAGATCTATTAACAACATTGAAATACAATATCATCAAGTAATCTCCCCAGTTGGGGTAATTAAGACTAATTACAGTTATTAGACTAATGGCCTTAATCCTTAGTGCAATGTAAGTGTTACAGTAGGTTAAGAAGTGTATGACAAATTAATAATCAAAAATATGATTTCATGCATTTCCATTTGTTATCCAGCCATTATAACAAAATATTCAGCAGTATCCAGGAGAACAAGAAGAATCTAGAGCGCTCTTATCCAACCCCAAATGAAAGAGACATTTTCCTAGGTGACCACTTATTTTGCATTCCCAGCCTGAGATGCTTTAAAGGGTCCTGATTGCTAGAGTGTGGGCACTCAGTTCTAGCTGCACTTTGGGTTCCTGTACAGTGTCTTAAATCAGGTACCTAAAATCTAAGCGCACACTTACAAAAACCTCTTTCCTGACCCTAAGATAACTGACAAAAATACCGACAGAGTAGATGGCTTGGGCGTAGTGCTGAAGAGATTAAAGCAGATCTGAGTTTTTTGAAATTTAAATCTTAATTTTCAGATTAAATTTCAGATTTGAGTATTCCCCTAGCACTGTCCTTAGGCTCTGCTGAGTCATGTTCTCAACCTAATTTCCAGTCTCTGGTGCACCCAAATTTGCGCAAGAGAGCAGGGCTAATTTTGTTGGTGGTGTTCCCAGGGCCAGTAGGGTGGCCACATAAATAAGGCCCTGGAGACTCAAATTCCTTAATTTCTTGGGGGGAAAAATAGGTCTACTGAGTATCAAAAAAAAAAAAAGTCAGTACATGGACACTACAGAATCTTATCTATAGTAAAGTTCAGTGTAGAACAGAGTAAACGATATAATCATTGCATGGTCAGGGGCCCGACTTTTTACAGAGAGGAGATCCCATATGTACACAACAAAAAACTTAGTCTTTAAACATGATGAAAACAGTGGCAGTGATTTCATGACATGACAATTAATTATTTTGATGATCATAAATCTATTTACTAGTGCAATTGTTGTCTCTACAGAATTCCTTACTTAAATGATGATAATTTTTGAAGTAGCTTCATTTCAACTACTGAACAGAAGAAAAATGGTTGTCAACACTGGATCCTACATCCCTGAGTTAAACTCATTTTTATGGTAATGTCCTCACAAACAAAAGTATGGGCCAAAGGAATAGAAGATAAAAAGAGAAAACATACTCTGCAGATAATGGATGGATCACACCTGTCCATCTTCCTTTCTGCTTACAGCCTTATTGGGCAGATTTTTCTTCTGTACTTGATTGAGGTATTAAGAAGAAAAAGAGGAATTTGGGATGATTTTGTTGATATTCCCACTGGAAAGCTGAGCAGAGCCTGAAAAGTCACATGAATAAATATTTTAACATCTGGTGGACCATTGATTCAGGAGGATCAAATAGGCTCTGTTGTGCAACCAGTGTCCTATTTTGGGAATAAGCCTATTACGAAAGTGGCCCAAAGATAAATTAGCTCTGACTATGCAAAAATACATTTTTCCATTCAGAAAAGGCTCCTTGCGTCTTGAGCTGTGCAAATCCACAGAACTTGAGTGGACCAAGAATGCAGTATAGCTAAAATCTTAGCTTCTCAGAACACTTTACTTCAAAATGTTTTTTTTTTAACCAAAAATGGACTCTTTTCTGGGGAGGATGAAGGGGAGGGGGAGGAGAAACATAGCAAAAATATTTAACCAGCTACTCTGAATGCAAAGAGACTTAATTTCAGATTAAATAGACTATTTTAAGGTTAGTAAATAAATTAAAGAAATTGTAGGCTAGAATTTTTTTCTGGGGCTAGCACTGATGTGAGTTGGAGGTGGTATGGAACTATGTTATGTCAGCATGAGCTCCAGGAATTTTATATTTCCAAGGCAAAATGACTCCCACCTCTGCCTGCCTGTGATTGGGTTAACCTGGTCCTCTCCAGTCTGTGTTCTCCAGACTGTCCAATGTCAAATGCATAAACAGACATTGGATAAAAAGAGAAATAATTCTGGGAATAGAGACTCCTTGCTAAGGGTCCTTTTTCCTGGAGCTTTTGTTCAGGTTCCTTCTTGTGAGCCCTTGGCCTTGGTCTCTTACTTCCCAGACTTGGCTGATGCCTGATTTGTGGCATAGTAGTTGGCTTAAGTTGGGGAGCTGAAGGGGTAGGTTCAAATCCCCTCTTGAAAAGGTGGATTTAGGACCTGAGTCTCCCAATTCTTTGCTGAGTACCTTAACTATTGTGCTAAAACATAGAAGGACCCTTCTTTGGCAAGCATTTCAGAACTTAAGCTCAGGTATACATGTATATTAAAGCCATGTACCTGCCTGCGCTTGGTCAGTAACTGTGCAGACACTTATGCTTCGACAGCACTTGGTATAGCATCAGAAACATGAAATAAGTGCCAAGAATGCACAAGTGGGTAACAGTCATTTACGTGCACAAGGTTAAATTGGACTCTGCCCTATGGGCATAGAAATGGCATAGTTAATATAGGTCTTTTATGCACTGCTTTGGAAAGGATTGCCAGCAGCTGTTAGAACAAGTTAGAATAGCAAATGAGAAAAGAGTGCTTAACACATTTTTTGTATCTTTTACTTTACTAAAAACTACAGAAAATGTATCTTTCGGGAATCTGAGTTGAAGAACAACATGTGTATTATAACTGACCTTATCTCTCCTGTGGTTGACTGGCAAATCTTTCTTGATCTTTCTGGGTACAGTTGATTTCAATAAGTTTAGTTCTCTCTTGCTCCCTTTTTTTTATTAACCCCAAACTGGATTTTATAGTACCTTGTTTTGTTCAAAAAATAGTTGCTGTAATCAATTGGATTTCACTGTTTCAGTGGATTCTGAGATAATACCCTTATATCCTTAAGTTTTCATACATGTCCTGGACAGTTTCCAAGTCTACAATATGTCAGGGGGAGGCGATTATTTCAGGTGGAGGGCTGCTTAACGAGGTTTGGTAAGCTGTCAAGGGCCACATGGGTAGCCGCGCCCCTTGACAGTTGCCCCACCCCCTGCCATCATCTTGGGGCTGGAAGTCCCATCCCAACTCCTGACCTTCGCCACCGGATGTCCCTCCCCTTGCCTCCTGGAAACACTCCTTTGGGGAGGGAAGGAAGGGTTGCCATCTTAGAAGCAGAAAAAAAATCCTACACTAAAAGTCAAACACCTCCTATAAGAAATTTAAATTTTACCACAAAAAATATTTTTGCCATGATTTGTGTTCAGGTAGTGCATATAGAGGTGACTGCATAATAGCTCAAAAATAAATTCTTAGTCTCGTATATTGTGTGGGGTGTGTGCATATGGTGGATGTGTGTGTGTGCATATGGAGGGGTGTGGCTGTGTGGTGGGGATAGGGTATATTGGGGTGCTGTGTGGCATTTGTGAGGTGTGGGGGTGTGGCTCTGGAACACACTGGGAGAGACTGTGTGTGTGTGTGTGTGTGTGTGTGGTGTTTGTGGGGTGTGAGGGAGGGTGGGAGGACCCCCCCATACTCTCCCCATTTTGCAGCAGCAGGCGGGGGTGCTGCTGCCTGGCTCTGGCTAGCCCTGCACATCGCAGCAAGGAGCTCAGCCCCTGTCAGGCAGTCTCTATCGCTGGTACTCCCTGCACTTGCGTGGCAGAGAGGAAAGCCTCAGGTGCTGGAGCTGGCTGCCTTCCCTGCCCCAACCAGCTCCCATGCCTGGGGCTTCCCTCCTGTGCAGTGCAAGTGCTGGATAGAGAGCCCAGTGGGGGCTACGCTCCTCGCTGTGTTGTGCAGTGCTGGACAGAGCCAGGCACCAGTGCTGAGCATGAGCGCTTCCCCCTGTTGCTGCTGCTGCCCCCACTGCCTGCTAGGGCCCTGAGCCATGGGGTGAGTGTGGGAAGGGTCTTCATACCCCCCAGCCTCCCTCACACCCACACACTGCCCAGCAGAGCTCTGTGCTGCCCCCGTCCTCCTGGGTGCAGGCTTCACACTGCTGCCAGCCCCAGTCTCATGGTTTCCACTCCTGCCCAGCTGCAGCCCCACCCCCCACTTCCCTATCTGCTGCCTGGAGGGAGCAGGATGCCAGGGAAGCCTGAAGCAGCAGCCCTGCCAGTGTTAGTAGAGCCAGACCCTGTGCCAATGAGGGTGGGACTGAGGTATGTTGGTGGTGGGTGTAGAAGGGCTGGGCAGGGCATAATTCATTGCGGGGTGCCACGGGCTGGATGGAAGTGCCTGGCAGGCTGGACGCGGCCTGCGAGCCATATTTTGCCCACCGCTGCAAGATACGCTTCTCCTAAATTAACGATGTTGACATAACTATATATTCCTGCCAAATCCAATGGATAAAGGCTTGGAAGGGGAATTGCGTAAGTTACTAATCAAAAGCCTGTTATGCACTTTCATTCCTGGACACACTTTTTGAACATGCAATTCTCAAACTTCTAAATTTCCACACACTTTCTTCTACTGTCAGATAATGATAGCATTTCATGGCTGCTTTATATGTATATATATATATATATATATATATATGTATGATACATAGACTTAAGAGCATAGGGGCCACCACACTAATCAGATCAATGTTACATCTAACATGATATTCTGTCTGTGCTACTGTACAACTCTGCACCACTGCCCCCACTGGTTCCAGGTATGCAGGGAGCACCTCACCATGGTGGCACAGCGGGTGTGGGGCTCCCAGGGGAAGGGCAGCAGGGTGGAGAGCCCTGAGCCCACAGAGGGCAACCCACATCCACATCCACCCCCACTGCAAACAAGTCTTGGGAGCACATGCTCCCCCATGTCCCTGTCCTTGGGAATGTGCACAGTGGCAGGGAGCCAGCCCCGCATCCCCCTGGACTCTATCCTGCTCCCCCCAGCCCTGGGCCCCATGGATTGACTTGGCTTAGCAACAGCCCCAGCCCCTGTCCTATTCCCTCCCTCACTGTGTAAGCCTCTACTGAAGCCCCCACCTCTGCCCCCTGACTTATCTGCAGGCAGCTGAGGGAGCTTCTCTTCACTGCTGCCTGGGGCTGTATTCCTGGCCACATGCATGTGTGCATGTGCGTACATGCAAGTGGCCAACCCTGAGTCCCACTCCCTGTAGCTCTGGAACTGCCAGCCTGCAAGGTGAAACCTGCCGTTCCCCACTTTTTTCCACGGTGAATGGAAAACTAAGATCCCTGCACAACACAGTCCAGGAACAGGACTTTATATTCTCATTTTGGGACTGTCCTGCCCAACTAGGGATAGGTGGTCACCCTACCCTCTTCCTGAGGAGGCCCCCGCCCTCGGGTCCCCATGTACTTAACCCCATGCTTCTAACTGATATCCTAACTATATGGTTTATCTCTGCTAATGTAATTGTGGGTATTATTTCTATATATTTTTAATTATTCTCTGAATCCTATATTTCTTTGTTTCAACACTGTTTTGATGTGTTTTGTTTTAGGGGCTTTTTCTGAATAATACACAATTATCCTTACATTAAAAGAACATTGAGGCTGAAAAGCATTTCAAAGTTAAAGAAGAATGCCCTGTGTTACAGGGGAGGTATGCCTTAAGATATTCTGCTAAATTGCTTGATTGCATAGCATTTTTTTTCTACAGGACCTCCTTCAGTGTACAGGATGGATCACCTGATGAGATGTGCTGTGAAAGAGGCGTTTGTCTGTCACATGTTTGCTTCATTTGTTGCAGAATGTGGAAAGTGTATAGTGAAGAGAACACAGGATTGCAAGATTGCCATTTGTAAAATGGAAACAAACCCCACCCTCACATCTCCCAGTGGTATTATGAAGATAAATGGTCTGCCAGTGTATAGTTTGTAGTGAATAACCCAATGGGCCACATACTAAAAAAACAAAGGTAGAACACTGGATAGTTTGTAGTGCACCTCCACTGGACAACAGCCATAGGCATTTTCACTTGAAAATATTTCTGAAGGAGGAGGAGGTAGTGGTGGTGTCATCCACCTCCTTTAATTATAGATATGTTCTCCCAGGATAAGAGGCCTGTGTTCTACATGGCTCCCCTGCTCCTATCCCAGATGCATACATCCCGCTTTCCAGAAAATTGCCCTAACAAGCAAACCTCACAATAATATGGGTCTGGTCACCCAATTGTTCATTTTCTACACCAGGGCTTTAAATTCACTCCCTGTCCTGGGCTGGATCTGGACCATGGGACAGTGTTCAGTCCAGATCAAGCCAAGGGCAGCGGGTTGCTCCAGTAGCCGTGGCACTGACTGGCTCCAGTTCATGCTGAGAGCCATACGCTCCACCCCAAAGCTGTTAGCTGTTGCCATCAGTATGTGTTGCATGCTAAGGCTGTGGCTCCAGCACAGAACACATAGCAGTGATGGTGGTGGCAACCATGGCTCTGGCATGGAGCATGGGGCAAGCACTGCCTGGTCCAGCTCTGGCACTAAACATGTAGTGGTGGCATGGAACAGACTGCTGGCTCAGGCTCCAGCTCCAGCATGGAGCACAGGACATGCAGAACCAGTTTCAGCTCTGAGTCTGGTACAAGGCATGCAGTGGCAATGGCATAGAACACAAGGCATACAGTGGTGGTGCACAGCACATGGCGGCAGCAGCAGTGGGCTGCAAGGCTGGTGGTAGAGGAACTAGGGCCATGGTGGTGGTAACAGGCAAAACTGATGGAGAATGATTGAGGCTTCCTCGCACCTTGTTTGCCTTCCTACCACCAATTGCAATGTCCACTGGGGCCCAAATTTTGAGGCAAGCCACTCCTGGAAATGCTTCCCTCAACTTCTGATAGTTTGTCAGTAGTGTGGTGGGCTGGTTAGAGTGGCTCCCTGGTCTGGATCTGGCCCATGAACCATATGTTTGACACTTCTGGTCTACACTGAATTCACTCTACCATTTTATTGCCCAGTCATCCAGTTTTTGTTCTGAAACTTCTCACAGACCTTTTTAGATATATACTTGATGCAATGGAACTGGACCGGACTAGCCATACTTCTGTATCTCCTGGGTATAGAGGCAGAGAGGAACTGAAAAAGCTCCTCAAAGCACTCTGACAGAACTGAGAACCACAATGCTGCTTTAATTTATGAGGGCCACTAAAATGTGGATTATTTGACTGTAGCCCCTTCTCTTTATGCCCTTACCCAAAATTATGTTATTAAAAATATCTGCACAGGACAGGACAGGACAGGCAGCATGATGCCTAATTTACTTTATCAGGTGATTCCCCCATGATAAGAATGCCTTCAGCTGTCACTTCAGTACAGTTTTAAGAATGAGTCTGAACCAGGGATATGGGCTGTTATAATTAAATAAAACAGAGACACTCATTCAGAACTTCTTCATGTTGAAACTATTTATTCTTATTATTTCATCCATTTTGACTAATTTTTACTCCATGATAGAACTTTACTTGTGCCCTGCAATTACTTCTGTTCTTTGATATCATCAAGGGACTTTATGAAAGGTGTTTATAAAAATCACTGCTCCCAGGATTATCCTTAATCCACTTGCTTTTTTAATTTCTCAGAGAGTTCTATTATGTGGGAGAAACATGGGGGACACAGTTTCCCCTTGCAGAGTCTATGCTGGTTTAAACACTAGGTATCCTGTTCAACTGCAGTGGCTATTTTATAATTTTATCTCTAACTTTTCAATTAATTTACTTCGGGAGGCACACTGGCTTGAAATTCACAGGATCACTTTTTGTAAAGATAGGCACAATACATCTACTTAGCAATCCTCCACAAGAGATTTTAATGATAGATTAACTATTTTTGTTAGCAGCTGAGCTACTTCATTCATTCAATTTCTACCATCCAGTTATGATGAGTTATTGCAATTTAAATTATCACTTTGTTCTGGCATCCCATCTTTTGCACATCAATCTCTGACAGTATCTCATCTTTATTACCTGCAAAGGGTAGCTCTAGGGTAGGTATCTATTTCCTGATTTTTCAACCCAGAAACAATGACAGAAGGAAGCTATTTTCTTTCCCTGCTGTGTCCTTTCTTACTCTCCTTGACTGTTTTGCTTACTTCCCAGAAATTTAGTGTAACATTGACTGTTGAAGTGCTTAGAAAAACAAATTTCAGCTCCTTAATTTGAGTTTTCAGGAAAAGAGTATTTTCAAATTATGACAAAAAGCCAGAACCTCTCAGAACTGAAATCCTCCAGCCTTTTTTTTTTTCAAAAACACTGAAATATGGTGTTTCTAAAATAAAATATACTCCTTGAGATCTTTGGCTTCCCACCAATGAGGCAATATCAAAACCAGAGGCTTTAGAAATTGTGGTTTAAAACTGACCTCCTTCTGTTGAGTCAGACTTCTACCCCCCATGAAAAAACGGTAATGAAACTAACTAGATGCGTGTTGTCAAATTAGCATGTTGGTTCTAGTCTTCAGATACCAGGGGTTCTAGGGCCCTTGGCTCTGCTGCAACCCATAAGACAGACTGCTTTGGACCCTAGGAAACATGCAAAACATTGGGTCCTTGGTGTTCTGCCTGATGGGTTGATGAGTTGGAAGTCTGTAGCCCTCAAAATGTCAGCTCTGCTGGCAGGCTACGGAGGAGCTGGGGACTCATGCTCCTTAGGCTGGCCAGATTCTGAGGTAGCTTGGCCAACATCTGGGAGGTGTAAAGCCAGCTGCCTCTGGAGCCAGCCAACCCAAAGAGCCTTGAATTTTGAAAATTTGGGTTCTCCAACATTCAGGGAGTTTACATAGCAGAGCTGTCTTGGAATCATGCTTCATGGCAATGTAGGTTCCTCAGCAGCCCACCAGATGGGTGGTGGAGGAGCTGGGAAAGTTAATTGGTAAAAAACAGTCAGTGTTCTGTTGGAGCCTTGGCTGAAATCCACTGCAGGTTTACAACATCAATGTCCATACAGCATTTTTATTTCAACAAATTGGCAGATTCCAATGAACATGTTTCACCTTGATTTTCTAACTAGATTTTTCTTTAACAAACTTGTGTCATTTGGAAAGATTGTCTTCTCTCTTTGCTCTGCCCTTGGTACTTTGCAGCTCAGATTCACTTTAAATTGTCCTAATTTATATTTACCTCTCAGGGCTTTATTTTCCTTTCTCTGATGGCTTCACCTAGATTGGATTTTGAATATCCGAAAGGCATCTTTCTAGTTCGAAAAATCTCTTGCACATGTCATTTAACAGTGTAATTTTTCTTCTCCTTTTTTCTTCATTCTTAAATAGGGAAGAATTCAGCTTCCTATGTCTGTTAATAAAATTTCACCCTCCCAATTTTTGCATATATAGAAATGCCAGCTAGTTAATGGTGGAAATGCAGAGAGGGTTAGTTTCTTACATAGTGGTAAGGGCACTCATCCATATCCCAGGAGGTTTCTCTAAGCATTGTTTTGGATAGGGGAACGCTCTACCCCTTCCTGTTTGAACCGGTGTTACTGTACATAGAGGAAATCAGATTCATGAGGCCAGAATCAGAGCAAGCAAGAAGGAGCCTGGTCTTAGCCATGCACTAATCTAGAAGAAGGATTTGCAGGTTGTGGCTTCTGCTGCCATCACTATTTATACATTTCTCATTAAACTTTGAATTGGACAAAATCATAATATCACCATCATCACAATCCAGAGTTATACCTCTTGTTGCGCTATCATAGTGAATTTAGTGCAGGACTAAAATATGATTTGGCATTTCAGGAATCTCATCTATTTTTTTTTTTTATATTTATTCATGAAAAATAATGTTACTTGCACCTACACTTTTTTTTCATCTGAGGTTTATATGAGTTAGGATATTACAAACTCCTGGCTTAAGTGCTCTTCTCAAACAGATTCCTCCTTTTGATCAATGACACTCATGTCATCTTAGTAAAAATCTACGAATTAAGTTCATTAATTAAAATATCTTTTGTCTTTACCTGCTTCATAGATTTCTTGCATTGTCTCCATGCTAACTTTTAAAACTTGTTTAGTTTTATGTTTCTCAATTTCATTTTATAATAGAGTTGTATTGCTGCATCTATTAGCAGGAACACCATAAACGGCCAGTACTTCTTTAGATGTTATTGTTATGCACTCAAAATCTTTTGGGTGAATTTTTTCAACAGCGAGAAGAAATACCATTATTTATTATTAATCTATATAAAATAATGTGTGCATTCAAGAACAATTTATTCATGAATGATTTAAAATACATCATTACCTGTTCTTGTGCCCATAAGAGAGGCTGAGGAATGATACTTTCATAATTCCATTTTTAAAAATCTTGTAGGCAGCAATTTCTGTGGTGGCTCACATTTATAAAAGTGCTCTCAAACATTGTGGATATAAGTATTACCTTCCTTATGGCATAGCTGAAGCCTGTTTAACAGTTTGTTTCTAAAAGTCAAGCATTTTATCTTCTAAAGCCTCAATCCTGTAATATTTACACACGCACTTAAATTTATATATGATAGTGGCCCCATGGTAACTAATCAAACAATTTGTTTCATTAGGAATTCCCATGTGTTTAAAATCAAAGCCAAATCCAAGTCATCTCAAGATTAGGTCCTCAGCAGATCCTAGCTGCATCCATAGTTAACTTTGGGGATAAAATTATAACTGGAATACAAAGTGCAGGTTAGTAATAATATCTGGTAATAATCAGAGCCTGTCTATTCAACCATGTATAAATTCAAAATAGGATTGAGAGATCTGAGAATCAGCATCATTTAAACTGAACTTCCATGTCTAGTGAAAGTATTAAAAGAATATCCTAATAACATTTACTGACTAAACCTCTGGAACACAGTAGGATTATGATTATCAAACAGCATGATTTTAAAAAATGAACCTTGCAATAAACCTCAGCACGCTCGTTGATGGAGTTACACATGTGTACATGCAGTATATACACTATAATTAGTAAAATATTTGTTGCGTCTCCAAATCTTATTGCCAATTACATGACACAATTTAGGTCAGATACATTTGAGTTGCATTCAATTTTCAGGTGCCATCAGGCCCTGAGTCTTAGTCACAGTATTGGGGGTCAAATTCTCAAATCACTTTTTATTAAAAAGAAATTGCAACAAATTATGTAGTTGATTTAGGAATGAGAAACAGGCTAAAGGAACAAACATCACATCCTAAAAAAGACATGGGCATCTAAAAACACTTAGGCAGATTTGCAGTCCAAAAGATCCTTATCAGTATCTACTAAATTCAACAGGCAATTCCTATTTGAACTGAAAGTTCTTATCCAGAAAGAGCTGCTGGTGCCTATGTGCAGAACTGTCTGCATCTAAACACTTGGGCACATTCCCACCTGCTTCCTATTTGGATCCAGAAACTATTCAGGGAACATCAAAGTCCTTTGAAGGGTTCAGTCTTGTGGGTGTGCTCTGAGTATGCCGTATGCATATCAAGAGCATTGCCTTAAACACTACACATAGCAATAATAGTCTGGGCTATGGCTCCAGCTTCTGGATTTTGGTCTCTACAGGTCACGTTAAGCAGCCTTTGCATACACAGTAGAAATAACCTTGGGAGAAGGAACCAGCACCCAGAATTCCCAACTCCTAGCTAGGTACAGATGGGATGCCAGCTGCACTCACTTTTCTTCACCAGGATTTTTTCAGATTGCTTTACAGTGGCAAGCCTTCAGAAATGGGGAGGAGAAATGCCCTTCCTGGTAAGCCAATAAATTGCTAGTTAGTATACTGTTCAGGGAGTTGGGAGATGCAGGTTAGAATTGCTCTGACTGGGAGGGACACTGAACCAATGATGTCTCTTCCTGGACAAGTTCTTTAACTGATGGCATATCACTAAGTAGGAAGCAGCAGTGGCACCACCTCCTTCAAAGAACTTTTGCAGGCAATTCCACTACCATAAAAATTGTTTTGACTTTTGGTTCCTGACTCAATGGAGGTGCCTTCATTGCAGCCATCACTTAGGCGTCCACTCTCCAGAGAAGAGATAGGGATATACCTCCGTGCTCAGCATCTTCTACTTGCTAGCTCTGTGTGGCTATTTTACATCAGAATCTTTTGGATTGTCCTTCTGAGGTGCCTAACTCTCCACAAGCACACTATAGGGAGCCTAGATACCTAACCCTGACCTTTGGATTCCAATCTGGGGCATGATACCTTAATATTACTCATTGTGGTACCTTATTTAGAGGTTCCTAAGTCCTTTGCATCCTGTCCTAAAAGCAAATTAGACTGCATTTTTCTTCACTTTCTTGAATAATCAGATGCATCTTATGTTTGCATGTTGTTTAGCAAAGCACTCCTCTTCCAATTCTTTTATTGAAATGAAGTTGAATGAAAAGTGATCTTCTTCTCCAGTGATGGAATAATTTGTCTGCTGATTATATCATTCTCCATCACTAGTTTTATTGTTAGAAACATGCATGTCAATGAACACATTTCTCCAGTGAAATCTTCCTTTGGTAGCAATTTGTTAAACCACACCAAAGGGAAAATAGACGGTAGCTTTTAATTCTCCCCTGCCTTGCATCTTTATGTTATTATTTATATCCACGCAAAGTGAGTGAGAAATCTGAATTGCTAGTGTTCTGAATTCATTTAATACACAGGTGCAAATAACTTCACACGGTGCAAGGCAGAAGAAGAATCAGAATGCATATGTTGACTAGAAGAGAGATCATCAACTTATGGGAATTTGGAGCTTTAATGGTTTAACACTGTTAATATACATTTGTAAAACTACTTGAAAATAGATATTGTTCCAGGTAATCAATGACAATTAATTTAGGATCACTTTCATGTAAATGCAGATAACATGCTAAGTGGTGCTTTGAATCAGTGGAACATTTGTTGAATAAGGTGCTGCTCATCTTGATCTCAGTTATGAGAATACTGTTTTAAGTTAAGCAATATTTATTTTGATATTTATTTACGTTAGTTCATATTCATTGTCTGAAATCAAATGTTAGCTATTGGCTCTCCCTGACAAATCCATTTTTAGTGTTTTCTTCAAAACATAGTTAAAATTTATGTATTTTGTATCTTTCTTTTATACTTCAACTTTACCCCATATTTCTCCAAATAAGCCTTTGTTCACCTATTTTTCTTATTGTTGGCTTCCTTTAGTAATTTCATCCCTAATCAACTCCTAGTCCCTTATATTTACATTCTTACTTAAGAGTTCTTTGTCCCAGAGAAACAAATTGTATATCTTCTAGCTAATCAAAGACCTTTCATAATGATGCATTTATGATATTGCACCACTATGCAGAATAATCTGCCATTGTATTTTCCAAACAAGATTTCTGCTGAAGTATTCAATTCTCATATGGCACTTACCTTTTTAACTGTGCATTTAATTCGTAGCTAATTGCCATCAATATTTATGCTGTTGAACTTTTATCCTGGTACATGTTGTATAATTGCTACCATTAGATCATCTCCCCAAGGTTTTCTTTTCATATTCATATACTACACCAATGTCATTCTTTTGTAAAGCACGAATTTTTATAATGTTGTTAAGCTGTGTAGTACTCAGTTTATACTTTAGCATGGAACTGAGGTTGATGACATCTAATTAACTTAATTTTAGTAACTTCACTTTCTGTACTTCATTTAAAAAGACAAACAAACAAACAAGCAATGTGCTCACTGCTAGTGTTGCCCATTTTTTTCTGTTAAAAGTCACTTTTACTAATACCTAGTTTGATTTTATGGAAGTATTATGTTTCACCAGATCCTCTGTTGGTGTAAATTGATTTATACTCCTTACAGTCCTATTGACTATTTTCCATGGTATCTTGTGTATTCCCAAAGTCATGAAATTCTACCTCTCCTGAAGTTACTTTCTAATTGTATATTGGCTTAAAAACAGTGAAATTTTCTCCCTTTTGAGGATCAGAAGGGGAAGGGCATCTTGCTTTAATTCTTTATATAATTAAAATTTAAAGTTGAATCTTTCTAGCCAATGGTAGGGTTGAAGGGTGACATGCTCTTTGTTCCTTGAGAGGACATGTCTGTCTTATTGTTACATCCTGGATCACAGAAGCATTTCTAATAAACAAACTGTAACCCGGGTATACCCAAGGGTATGACTTGATCCCAATCACAAGGGAGTGGTGAGAGGTGAGGGTGCTGTGGAAGGGATCACCACCACTGACTCGCGGTTCCCTCCTACCTCTATAGAGTTAGTTAAAAGCCTGTCTCAAGTCTATTTACAGTATTTATTAATGTATAATATACATAAATATAAAACTAAATATTATGTTAATATATTCACAAAAAGGACATTAACCAATAACCAAGGTCAAACCCTAAATAACACTGGGAGAATCACTCCCAACCACAACTCCTAGAGAAAACAATATATATCCACAATGAACCCACAGCTTCCCCACCCCACAGTGGGGAACCTGTACTCAATTAAAGGGTCACACAAAATCTAACAGCGGAAATGTGATTTTTACCCCTACAGAGGAACAGTTCCCTTTTTCTTTAATGCACAATGATAGGCATCAAATAGGTCGACTAACTGGGTAGGGGTCCAACATTAAAAAAAAAAATCCAACAGGGTGCTTTTCAGAAATCACTCTGTCCTATGATAGCACCATTTACCCATCACAAATAAACAATTTCAGCAGCATCACACAATACACATTTCAATATAAGGCACAATCATAAACAATAATATCTACTCCTTAATATAGTCCATGACCCATGGCAGGGATAGGCCTTCCAGTGTGGTCCCTTAGTGGGGGGTTGGGAGGGGGCAGGAAGCACCAGAGGCCCCTCCCCTTAGGGCCTTAACTGGGTGAGGGGCTGCTCATCCAGCCCCTTCTCTGGGCCTGCCCAGACTAAATGTCTTTTCCCTGTCGGACCCAAGGGCCCAATGACTTATGCTCCCTCAAGTGGCAGTGGTCAAGGTGCAGCTCACTAGGGTCTCCTCTGTGCTGCAGCTGAAGCACCCCCGCAGGCTTTTCCCATGCCTCTGGGTTCCTCCCCACCCTGTGCCCTGCTCTGAACACCGGGGGCTCAGCTCTTTTCAGCTGCTGTGCTTCCACTGCTGGCTCCTGAGTGCTGGGCCTCATAGATTCATAGATTCATAGATGTTAGGGCCGGAAGGGACCTCAATAGATCATCGAGTCCGACCCCCTGCATAGGCAGGAAAG
>NW_005843098.1:72421-73370 GCF_000455745.1 Alligator sinensis
CTAGATGGTTATCTAACCTCCTCTTGAAGACCCCCAGGGTAGGGGAGAGCACCACCTCCCTTGGGAGCCCGTTCCAGACCTTGGCCACTTGAACTGTGAAGAAGTTCTTCCTAATGTCCAATTGAAATCTGCTCTCTGCTAGCTTGTGGCCATTATTTCTTGTAACCCCCGGGGGCGCCTTGGTGAATAAATACTCACCAATTCCCTTCTGTGCCCCCGTGATGAACTTATAGGCAGCCACAAGGTCGCCTCTCAACCTTCTCTTGCGGAGGCTGAAAAGGTCCAGTTTCTCTACTCTCTCCTCGTAGGACTTGGTCTGTAGGCCCTTAACCATATGAGTGGCCCTTCTCTGAACCCTCTCCAGGTTATCCGCATCCCTCTTGAATTGCGGCACCCAGAATTGCATGCAGTACTCCAACTGCGGTCTGACCAGCGCCCGATAGAGGGGAAGTATCACCTCCTTGGACATATTCGTCATGCATCTGCTGATGCACGATAAAGTGCCATTGGCTTTTCTGATGGCTTCGTCACACTGCCGACTCATGTTCATCTTGGAGTCCACTAGGACTCCAAGATCCCTTTCCACTTCCGTGCCACCCAGCAGGTCATTCCCTAGACTGTAGGTGTGCTGGACATTTTTCCTCCCTAGGTGCAGCACTTTGCATTTCTCCTTGTTGAACTGCATTCTGTTGTTTTCTGCCCACTTGTCCAACCTGTCCAGATCTGCTTGCAGCTGTTCCCTGCCCTCCGGCGTGTCCACTTCTCCCCACAGCTTTGTGTCATCTGCAAACTTGGACAGAGTACATTTCACTCCCGCGTCCAAGTCACTGATGAAGACATTAAAGAGTATCGGTCCAAGGACCGAGCCCGGCGGGACCCCACTGCCCACACCCTTCCAGGTCGAAGCTGATCCATCTACCACGACTCTCTGGGTGCGACCCTCCAGCCA
>NW_005843098.1:74082-81000 GCF_000455745.1 Alligator sinensis
TTTTGGCCCTTAGGCTGCCCTGGATTTCTGCGGTCAGCCAGGGAAGCCTCCTGGCCCCTTTCCCTCTTTTACCCCGCATGGGAATCGTCTCGCTTTGTGCCTGAAGGATCGTTTCCTTAAGGCACAGCCACCCTTCTTGGGCTCCCATCATTTCAAAACTCCTACTCTGCAGTGTGTCCTTGACTAATCACCTGAGTTCACTTAAATCAGCTTTCCTAAAGTCTAGCACTTTCACCCTACTAGTTACCTTACCCACTCGACGTCTTATGGTGAATTCTATTATTAGGTGATCACTGTCCCCCAGATGGCTACCGATCTGTAGGTCCCCTACCATGTCATCCCCCATTGCCAATACCAGATCCAGAATGGCATTCCCCCTAGTGGGACCGTGTACCTCCTGCGTCAGGTGGAGGTCCTGTACACAGGTTAGAAACCTGCGTGAGTGGTGGGACTTTGACGTCTGTGTCTCCCAGCAGATGTCTGGGTAGTTTAGGTCCCCCATGACTACCGCCTCTTTAGCTTTTATGGCCTCCAAGAGCTGCCTCAGGAGCCCCGCATCTATTTCTTCCCCTTGATGTGGGAAGAAAGGCAATAGTAGTGCCTCTTGCCACAGCACTACTATTTCCGTGTGCCCTGGCTCTTGGCACTGAGGGCTCTTTTAGCAAAGGCTGGGCCCTTCAGGCTCTGGCTGCCTGACCTCATGCCGGGCAGCTAACCTGAGCAGCCTCCGCTGCTCCCTGGCTCCGTTCCCTCGTGCATGGCCCTGCGCACCATGGGACCCAACTGCTTGCTGGGAGATGGGGCCTGAGCCACCACACCGTGGCTCCCAAGGACCTTGTCCCATGTGCTGCCCCATGCATCATGTGGCTCCTTCGGGGTTGCAGGTTCAAGTTGCCTTTTGCGGCTCCAAAAGCCCAAGTTCCATGCACCAAAATGCACACTGTGATGCCTGGGGCTGCCGGCGCGAGTTGCCATTTACAGCTCCCAGAGCCTGAGCTCTGTGCACTGAAATGCGCATCATGTTGAGCCCAAGGGTCTCACACCCTCCCAGGGATCTTCAGGAGCTTGGGGCTATTCCCCACTGGGACAGCTCATCCCCAGCTTTTCTTGTTCTGATCTTCCATCTTCAGCTCTCCCGTTGCATCTCCCCTTGTGCTGCTCTTTATATACTCTTTATATACTCTTCAGGGCTCAGCCCCTGAAATCTTCTGGACCTGACAGAGTTGCAGTCTACAGTTAGGTCCATGGAGCTCCTCTCCCCCTCTCCTCAGGAAAAAGGTGCAGTTTTACTCTTTTGGCTGTCTCCTGATAGGTGGATGGGCTCCACCAATCAAAACAGCAGAATCCTGAGCCTGGGCCTCAACCCAAGCTCTGAAAGGTAAGCCTGCTACAATATCATTGAAACTGATATGTTTTTTCCACATATTATTTCTGTTAAAACATTCCCAACATTACTTAGAAGGATGTGGATCAAATGGGCATAAATATTTCAATACAATGAGATGTACAAGTTGTATATAATCATACGCTAGAGACTGAAAATGCAAGCCACATTTAGAGTATGTTATCTTGGGAAGCAAAGACTCTATAAAAGATTTAGGGATCATCAAGACAACTAGTTGAATATGAGATACCAAAATGATATAGGCTGATGCAAACCTTGGACAGATAAAGAGGAAAATATAAAAGAGGAATAGGATGGCATAGGTGTAATCAATATTGGAATACTACATCCAGTACTAGTGTCTCCACTTTAAGAAGGATGATTAAAAGACAGAGAGAGTTCAGGGAAAAATAACATGAATGACTAACGTTTAGTGACTTGTGCTGAAAGACGCAAGGTTCTATTTAATCAAATGATAATGCTCTATAGGTAATCTATAGGTAACTACATGGAAAACAAATTTAATAATGGAGGACTCTTTAATCCAGCAAGCAAAAGCAGATCCAATGTCTAGCAGTTGAAGTTTCTGATAGATGCTCAATCACTGGCAATTTCTTAAATTAAAAATGGATGTTTTTACTGAATGATATGCTCTAGGTCAAATAGTAATTTATTCAGGAATTTCGTGTTACCTGTGTTGTGCAAGAGGTCAGATTAGATGTTGACCTTTAGTATATTAAGATAACCTATAGGAGGACAGAGTGACTACAGTCGATGGAAGTCTTTTGGAAAAGGTCTCCATTATATTGCTGTACTTTATTTTTTACCTTATTACTCCACTGGTGAGGGGAAGCAATGGGGGTAGTTCTATTCTGAGAACCAGAGGCTGCTTCTATGTGCACCAACACTTATGTTTCTGTGCTGAATTACAATTGAGGATAGACAGAGGCAATGCTTACCTCTCATAAATGACTGCACCAGTTGACTGAGGATGGCCCCCCAAATGGGTAATGTTTGTATTGAGAAAGAATGATTTTTTAAAATTTTGTTTTGCATTAAGAAATCTATTTTCTAGTTGCACGTATAGTGTAGGGGGGCAGCAGATCACCAACCAGGGCTCAGTTCCCATGGCTTGCCTGGAGCAAGGAAGGGTATGTAAAGTCATCTTGGTTGTGATCTCCAAGTATTATTAGGATGATCAAAAAGCAAATTAGGATCCTTTCAATAAAAAACAAGAATTCAGAAAACAAATATATTCTAAGGAAACTTGCTTGTTTGTCCAATGGGTCAAAGTGTTTAGAATAACTCATTCCTTCCCTATCTGGATAATGAGATCATGTGAAACTTTGTCTGGGTTAGAAAAGAATGGTAAATATGGACAGATGCCATAGAGGAGACCTGAGTCCTTTTGCTGTGTGCATAGCTAAAATCTCCATTCACATCCACACCTTTCTGTAATTTTCAGCCTGTATCAGCATACACAAATCTCTGAAAGTAGATGCAGGAGAATCTGAACCTAAGAACTCGACTGTATGCACACTCATATTTTTTTTGGTGGTTTGACTATTCAACCAACTTTCTGTGATGACGTGTACTGTACTTGTGCAAAGTCAAGTCACACCACTCATAGCATGCAATACTTACAAACACAGCTAAGTCCAGAGCTTATATCTAGACCCAAATCATAAGACAACTTATTGGTCCAGCCGCAGATGAGTATTTCAGCTGCTTTCCTGAAGCTGTGGCAAGGGAAGGAAGCTTCTGATAGACATAAAATCATCATGATGGGTACATTATTGTTTTAAACAGAGAAAAAGTGATGTCCTAAAAATCTCAGCAGCTAAAATTCTGCCACTACTCAGTAACTGGGAATTAACAGCCTCAACAACTCACTCTGGACTTTTATGACAGCAGTAAGATCACAATCATACATTTTCACAATAAGTGTTAAAATAAATGACAGATAATAACTAGTTTATGTATATCTGACTGTTTCTGAGTAGGCCTTTCATTTTGAATTATGCATATCCATGTGCTCATGTTAGAGAAGAGTAAGGTAGGTATTAAACTAAGAACCTCAGAATAAAAGAGCTTCTAGGATAACATGCACACTTACGAAGGCCAGATTTAAATGCCAGGGAAGTCATCACACAAGGGACTGAATCATTCCTGACAATCCTCTCAGCTTGGAGGATTACGTGCTGACATCTCATTATTAAAGTACAGAAACATGAATAATTTGTCCCATACAATGACCAAGAGATGTATGAACGTACTCATTGTAATAGGTATCAAATACATATTTAAATAGATGTATAGGATATAGAAACTGCTAGGATAAAAAGCAACACACTATAGAAAAAGGTAAATAAAAAACAAAGAAATTTAAAAAATAATTCTATAAAAACTCAGGAAAATAAAATATGCCAATACAGATCACTACTGGAGAAATATTCTATAATCTTAAACCCAAAGAAGTGATTTTTCCCCTCACTTTTTAATAGATACAGAGATATTTAAAGATAAACCCTAATAATATAATTATCCCCATTTAAATTGAAAAGAAATTTGTAAATAATTATTGAAAATATGATGTATACTAGCGGTAGGAAGACACTGTTCTCAGTTTCACTCAATGAATCATGCTAGAATACTTGTTTGATTTCTTTAAACAAGTTTTGATTACCATCTTCTAGTGACAAAACAGCAACAGTTATCTCACACATCTATTGAAAAATAATGGAGAAAATGAAAGCAAATACTGACCTAAGTTAGACCCAAAATTCTGTTAAAATCCTATTTACAAGTGATGACTGCAACCAGAAGATTAATTCTTCTTCATTGGAAACCACTCATGTCACCACATCTAATGAAAACTGAACCCAAAATCTGACTACAAAGGGGAGGTTATATGCTAATTAGGGGCAGAATTGTAACCCCCTTTTTCAGCCATGCGAAAGGAGAAGAGGACTTTAGACGCTATGGGCACATCTACACTAGATGTTTACTGCTTAGTTGACCAATTATCTGTGCAGTAAACATCTTGGCATCTACACATGCACTCCTATTAGGACGCACAAAACTAATAAACTCTGCGGCAGGATAGTATACAAGTTCTACCTTCCTGCAGAGTTTTTTTGTGCACAGCAGCACATGTGTAGATGCTGCCCTAGCTGGCTGGGACACAGGGTTCCTCAGCCCATGTCTAGCCAGCAGGCAGCCCCCATGCTGAGGCACCCTGGGGCCCAGCTAGCCACTGTCCAGTATGTGGAGATACAGGAACAACCAGTCCTGGCTGGCTGGCTACTCCCCTGTCTCCATGTGCTGCTCTATGGCTAGCTGGGACATTGTGTGCCTCAACACAGGAGCTGCCTGCCAGCAAGCCCGGGGCTGGGGCACCCTGTGCTCCAGCCAGCCCCCACTGCAGCACATACAGCTCGGTCAGAGCAGCCCTGGGCTGGCAGACTGACCTTTTTGGATTCTCTGCCTTCCTGCACTGCTTTGATTGGTCTCCATCTGGTGCACACAAATAAATTCTGAAACAATTTGCTCTGGAGGTTTTTGCTCTGAGCACACATTCAAATGGTGTGCCCGGGAACAAAACACTCTGGAGCAATGGAGCAATAAGTACATGTAGATGTGCCCTGTGTGGCTTACTTGTTATTGTTGCATGATATTTTATCAGGGCATAATGGAAAAAAAAGTTGCTATTTCCTTCTATATCCAGAACAGGTGAACTTGGCTTTATTGATTGCACTAGCCAGTACCGATGATCTGCCATAGGAAGTGCTGCAAAACGGTATCTGGTTCAAGAGTAGTGGCACTTCCCTTTTGAAGTAAGGGGGAGAAACCAGGGTGTAATAAAAGGTGAATCTTAGTTATACTTCCTTTCCTGGGCAGCTATTTGGTTGGTTAAGCTATACACTACATCATATGCGACTAATAAACAGAGGTGTAACTAATAATTTGGTACCTTGGGCAAAGATGCTGGAGACCAGGATGGATGGAGCTCCGAGACTTCAGCTGATGCTGCCTCTGGGTCGGCTCCACTCTAGGGGTTGTCACACTGTTCTCCCTCTAAATCAGCACCTGAGATTGGCGCCTTACATGTTCATTCCTAGTTACTCTCCTGCCTATACAACTAGTCTTGTCTTAAGCTAACCTGTGTGTGTCAGGTTTGACCTAGAAACCACTACACATAGCCCAAGCAAAAGTCTCTGTTATGTAACTAATGCCCATCTGCAATGATAAGGAGGAGACAGTCTTAGATAAAGGAGGCTTGAAAACAAAAGCAGAATTAGTGGACTAGGGCAAAGAGCTGATTTAAATATTAAGATTCACACCCCTAGGTGGGGAGAAAGTATGCTAATGAAACATACATGTATGGAAATGAGATACATAGCTAAAACACAGGTATAGAGACATGCTCAGTAAAGAACTCCTTGCGTCACTCCCTTATAACCAATTAGCAAACAAGAATGCTTATGAAGGTCCAATACTCCTGTATAAAAGATGCTTAGAATTAAGAATCTGTGTGCTTGTTACGTGAAATTATTCCGCTTGCACCTTGTATTGCTAGCAATAAATCTTTATACTTTCACCCCTGGTATCTTTATTGGCTTTTGCATACCGGGCACGATCCCAGACTTGAGCTGGGGCTCAACAGTTTTTGGCGACCCAGATGGGACTGCCTTAGATAACTTTGCCCGGACTAACTGACAACCAGACACAGCTCTTCCTTATCAAATGTCAGGCGCGCCCCGGGATCTCTTTTCCCGGTGAGACTTTTGTTTCAGGGGGAGCTGGATTGCTGAGGCGGCAGTAGCCTAACGGTGCAAAGCCATAGAGTGAAAGTATCAGTAACAGGCACCTGGGGGAGAGGGTAGAAAGGGCATAAGGCCTACCGTCAGCACGCCTGCCTGGGATTATCTCTGTAAGTATTCTGTCTGGCCCGAGTCCAAGACCAGTGATTTTTCCCCTGTGAGGACGAGGACTAAGAACAGATCCCTGGATCCCAGGTAAGTCGGACGGTCAGGACCGGGAAGGCAGCCCTGAGATGGGTACTATTAACAGTAAGGTTAGGAAATGTACCCCCCTCTCTTGTGCATTGGGACATTGGGCAGAGTTTGGTGGAGATCCTATGACTAAGAAGAAAGCTAAATTCTTCTGTGAAACTGCGTGGCCACGCTATCAGCTAGATGATCAAGAACATTGGCCTCCGGAGGGAAGTGTTAATTATAATACTATCTTACAATTGATTTTGTTCTGCCGGCAGAATGGTAAATGGGAGGAATTGATGTATGCGCAAGCGTTTATGTCTCTTTGTAGAAATAGAAAGGTTTTGGAGGAATGTGGATTGGGGGAGGGGGTTCGGGGAAGTGAGATGGCTTTCATTGAACCAACTGTAAATCCTGTCCTGGACTGTCCGGAGCCGGAGGCTCTTCCCCCTCTGCTGCCTTTACCATATTCTCTTCCTCTTCCTTCTCCTCCTCCTGATACATCTGATTCCTTGCTGGCATCTGCTCTTCCTGCTT
>NW_005843098.1:81997-127833 GCF_000455745.1 Alligator sinensis
GATGAGGTTGGCGAGGTTCGGTGCTTGTTTGAAGGCTAGGATGGGTGGCTCTGGGAAAATCTTTTTAAGAATAGGGTCTCTTTCAAGTACGGGTTGCAATTTTTTGAGGATTTTCCATACAGGTTCAAGGGAGGGGTGATAGGTCATAACCAGCGGTGTGTGATTTGTGGGGGTTTTTCTTCTGTACTGCAGCAGTTCTTCACGTGGTATCCAGGTGGCTCTTTCAAATGTGCGATCTACCTCTCTGGAGGAGTGTCCTTGTTGAGTGAAAGCCTTTTTAAGATTGATGAGGTGGCAATCCTGGGTGTTCTCTTCAGTACAAATGCGGTGGTATCTGAGGGCTTGGCTGTATATCATAGCTTTTTTTGGTGTGTGTAGGGTGATTGCTGGTTCTGTGCAGATATGTATGTTGGTCTGTGGGTTTCTTGTATAACGTGGTCTGTATTTTACCCTTCTGGATACTGATCGTTGTGTCTAAAAAGGAGATGTTGGTGCTCGAGTATTCTAAAGAAAGTCGGATGGAGGGATGGTGACTTTACCATTTACCTGTTAGGCATTCATAAGGGTAGATGGGGAACCAGATTAATCATTTACTCCCATATTTAGTTTCAAGGTATTTTATTTACTTTTTATTTATACCCAAGTGCTGCTATGTGTTCACAAGTTGGTGCAATGCTTGAGGACTGGGAAGTATGGCCTATTAAAGGATGCTCAGTGATGGTATTTATGACTGAAGTAATTCTGCATAAAGGTTTTTGCCACAGTGCTTGTTAGTTTTAAGAGGTACCTTGCTTATTTTAAAATAGGTACTTGTTTTTGAGAATACCTGGTAGAAGAGTTATACTTAGATAACTTGTCTTCAAAAAAATCTAAATAAAAATCATTTTTATAGGAAGAACTTGCCTATGTTGTTGTGGCTAAAAATCTGTCTATGCTGGAGAATGGAAAAAAATCAACATCAAATCTACAGTTCTCTGCTTTACTTTAACATCAAAGTCAGACTTCTTCTTAATACAAACATAGACCATTATAAAAAAGTCTACAGTCAATGTTGCACTGATGATATAAGATGCTATTCCCTGCATACCAGTTCCACTCCAGAGGCAATGGTCGTTCCTTTTGAAAACAATTGTATTTTGAATCACTTCACTGCTGTGACAAGCTGTATACATCCAGCAGTGCTGGCTGACAATCCTCTATAGGTTTCAGCAGCACTTGAAGTGGTTAAAGATTACAATTGATATGAGAGCCTTCTCCGATGCAACCTACAGCTCTTAGCTACTTTCTCCATCTGCTGTCATTTAGCTCTTGCAAGCATTTTGGTATACAGCATCTACCTAAGCAAAATAAATGGGTGTAGATCTGTATTTTAAGTGAGTACTTTTCTCCTTCTGCTGCTGCTTTTGCACACAAATCTGGCAGAAAAATGTTCCATGGATGACAGCTCTGACCACTTTGGATGACAGGTCAGCAGATGGTGTCTATAAGTGATGAATTTGACAAGTTTTGGGGGATCAGTTGACTGAAAGTGAAATATTGTATGTGGAAAAGCTTTTCAACTACAGTTTTGTAGAATAGTCCAACAATAGCATAAATGAGGATTCAGTGCCGGTCAAAGAAAATCATTTGCTAACTTGTGATTCAAGAGCCATTAATCTTGGTTGCCCATCCTCTAGTTTCAACCTGAAAAAAACATTTTAGCTCAGCAGGTGATGTTGTCAGTGACAAATGAACAAGATTAAAATAAAGTGATGTGGACAAAACAAACTGTCTCAAAACGAATCTTCCCATATTTGGAAATTGTTATAATACTTGTTGCAGAAAACAGAAAGTGTTAGTGCCTTTGTGAATTTATCTCAAAAGACTTTAAAGGGATCTTTCTAGCAAAACAAACTTTAGAAAGAGAACATGCATGGAAGTAAATTGGCATTATATTCTCATTGATGCTATTATAAGGTTGATTTGGACACAATTCTGTCTTTCAGTGATGTGGTGCTACAGTAGTCTACAGGGAGATACAGTATTCCAAGGTACTCACTGGGAGTTTGCCCACAGCTATGTCCATTTAGGATCATTACATTCTATAAATAAAATGCTGATAAAAGAACAAATGAGTATAAGATGTCTATGAAAAATGCTAGCTGAAAAGTAGATTTCTAATCATCAGAGAAGTGGGGTTTGAGAATAGCCTTCTAGCAAGAGTTGGGGGTAGTGGCTGCTGGTTCTGGATTTAGGACCCAGAGTCCTTGTTCTGTGCCCTCTCCATTCAATAATAGGCAAATGTATTGATACACAGTGATAACAACAACAACAAAAAAACAATACAAACAATCGAGCAATTCTATATATCTACCAATCCTAGAACTGTCATCAGAGTCAAAGTACATCTGGCCAGGATACAGTCTGCACTCCGAGGCTCTCTTTTAGGTGTCAGCAGTCTGGAGGTGGCATGTGGAGGCCCCCACCCTGCCCTCCAGTAGTGTGTATGAGATGGGCTGGTGATATGCCCTCTGCCCATGGTAGTCTCAGGGACCCTTCCCGGGGGACAGGGACGGGGACCCCTCTTGGGGAGAGGGACGGGGACAGACACGAGGAGGGACAGGGAGGGATGGAAAAGAAGAGCAGAAAGGACAGGGGAGAAGAGGGACACTTTGTTACTCTCACTTTCTGCTTTTGTATTCTCCTTCTCTCCTGATGAATCCTGATGACATCCCTCTTGATCTGTGTCTGTGTCTGGTTGGTTGTCTCTTTGTGGTTACGTGTCCATGTAGCTTTCTGGGCCTTCTCTCAATTTGGTCTGTTCCCCCAAACTGGGACTTGGGATGCTCTGCTCTGGGGCCTTGTTAGCTGGTGCCACTTTTATCTCATGTTATGGGCAGTATAGTACATACTCCCTTGGTTCCTACACTGTTTGTATCTGTTGGCCTTGTTGTGTTAGACATCTTGTCTGCTTCCAAGGCTGTGACCTCCTGTGTGAGACCCAAGCTTTTCAGACATCATTTAACCCCTGCTGCCTATCCTGAACCATTACAATGTATATAGTTTTATCTATAAGCCAATTCCCCAAAAAGTAAACCTTTAAATACCATTTGTAAGCCAACAGTGGTAATAAAAACCTAATAAATTAACGAAAATGAGTGTAAGTCTGTGGTAGTAATGGAAATATACCAAGAGGTTCCTCCCAGTGTTATTTTCTGATAGCTGCCCAGGATGGCAAACCTATCTTGGAATTTTATGGCCAAGTTGCCCAGACTCAATATGTTTCTGAGGAATAAATTAAATATCAATTTTAGGATGTTTGTTTTTTGCCTCTGTAATATGCACTGTAAACCTTCTAAAAAGGTACAGGACATAATTCTGTTCTTTCATCCAGAATGATTTCCTTGAATTATGTGGTGAGAATGAAAGCAGAATCAGGCTCAATAATATATTCTAAACACATTTATTCAACTAGTAAATCCTTGGTCCTCTCTCACACCCCATCTGAAGAGGATATTTTTATGCTCACAGTTTGTATAAACAGACATTACAATATTGACAGCTTCAAGCATGTCAAGCAAATATTTTTGGCTGATGAGGAAACAAGATGCTAATCTTAAAGCTAGCAGAGACATTTTCTATGTATACTACCGATTAGGCAATAAGGCTCAATAAGCCATGAAGTTATCATAGGATAATCATAGTCCCAGAGATTTATAAGGCGGAAGTCATAACAGTATGTGATGCTATAAATTCATGGGTGGTATGAAATCAACTGACTGAATAAAAAACATGGACAATAATTTCAATAGAGGAAATACAGAATGCTTTCTAGAGAGTAACAATACAACTAAAAGGGCAATGTAAAGATGAACAAAATTCCCCACATTTAATCTTAATTCCCCCACCCTTTTAATCTGGCTAAAATTTCATTGAAATCTTTGTCTAGATCCAAGGCATAGTGTAGCAAGATCTAGGCCCCAGGAGCAGCCATGATGCACTTTCATGACCACATGAGTCCTGTCCCAATCCATCTCCTTGGGACACCTTTCCTTTTTCCTCTCTTGCCATGACTTGACGGGATTTTTATAGTGTTAGGGAGGTTGCCCGAGGGTCCCAGAGGGGGCCCCAGTTCACCTTAGCTTCGCCCCTTTGGACACCGAATTGTGGCCCTCCTGTTCCTATTCATGCCTGAGGGCACAAGCCACCTCATGGCCTCCATCTTCCCCTATAGCCATGCTCTTGTTTCCCAGGTGGTACTTTGTATCACTTTGGAGAGGCCCCCCTAGGACTCAAACTTTTCTTAGGGCTCCAGCCTTCCTGGCTTTGGCCCCTTTTTTCTGACTGTGCCCCTCAGCCTAGGTCTAGTGCCTTAGACCTCAGCTTCTGGGCTCCAGCCCCATCTTGCCCTTCTCGAGCTGCTCAGGCCCCTGTGGTTCCTGACCCCATTGAAGCTGCTTGTATGCTGCTCAGCCCCTTATGGTTTCTGACCATTGTGGGGCTCTATTCTGTGCACCTCTCAGATGCCCCATATCTTCCATACCAACCCATGACCTCCATACCACCCTGAGGCCACAAACTGGTCCTCCAGTTTCCAGGTAAATCACAAGATAATGTAAGCAACCTGTTCACAACTGAAGTCCACCCTGCTCTAGGTCATTGCCTCACCACAGGCCATAAGTCCCCTGTAGCTCACTCCATCCAGCTCTATCAGATAGCTTGGGTAACTGGAAGTACCTACAGCCATGTTCCTCAAGAACTCCTCTTCCTGCAGCATGCAGGGCCAGACTACCCCCACTGCTCCAAGCCCTGGTGTTATATGCCTGTAAGCTCCACCCCTTCCAGTCATGTGGTTCCCTTCACCTAATGGCCAGCCTGCACTTCTCTGCTGCAGCCCCACATGGTAGGCTTGGCCTGCTGCACTCTCTACTTAAAGCCTGTGGCTGCCTCTCTGACATAGCTTATGCTGGCTTTTGGTTCATGGATAGTCCGTGACCAAGCAATATCAATTTGCCACTTGATAGGTGCAGTTCCAGTTTTTTACTACCCTCCCTTCAAGTGAGTTTTTCCTAATATCTAACCTTAACTTCTCTTGCTGCAACTTGAGACCATTGCTCCTTGTTCTGTCATCTGCCAACATTGAGAACAGTCTAGTTCTGTCCTCTTTAGAACCATCCTTCAGGTACTTGAAGTCTTCTGTTAAATTTCCTCTTAGTCTTCTCTTTTTCAGACTAAATAAGCCCAGTTCCATCAGCCTCTCATCTTTAATCTTAAATCGTGTGCCCCAGCACTCTAACCATTTTCATTGCTCTCTGCTGGACTCTCCAATTTGGACACAACTGGAAACAGCACTCCAGCTGTGGCCTCGCCAGTGCCAAACAGAGGGAAATAATCTTTTGATCTGCTGGCAGTTCTCCTACTAATGTAACAGTATGCCATTATCCTTCTTTGCAATACAGGCACACTGTTGGCTCACCTTCAGTGTATTGTCCACTGTAACCCTCATGTCATTTTCTGAAGAGCTGATGTTTAGCCAGTCAGTCCTCAGCCTGTACCAGTGCAGGGATTGTTACGTCCTAAGTGCAGGACTTTACAGTTGTCCTTATTGAATCTCATGATATTTCTTTTGGTTCAATCCTCCACTTTGTCTAGGTCTGTCAGAATCCTAGCCCTACCCTCCAGTATATCTACTACTCCCCCCATCTTGGTGGCATCTTCAGACTCACTGAAGGTGCACTCTGTTCCATCTTGCAGGTCATTGATAAAGATATTGAAGAAAACAAGACCCAGAACTGAACCCTGTAGCACTTCACTTGACACTGGGTGCCAACTAGACATTTCTGCCCCTGTAGAAGCAAGAGTTGAGCTTGTTCCCTTAGAGCAGCAGCTGCCAACTTTTCAGAGCTGCAGGATAGAACAGCAGACTCTGGTCTAAGGCAAACTGATGTTCTGATGTGGCTGTGGGCCTTTCCTTGCTGCAGCTTCTCCCTGCCACTTAGCTGCAGCATGGGTGCAGTTCCCCACCTGCCCCCAGTACAGCTCCTTACTACCCAGCCCTGGTACAGACAAAGTCCCACTTGAACAGAATGCCACTGAAGCCTCCCAGCTGCAGGGGCCAGATCCAGCCCATGGGCCATATGTTGCCAGTCTCTGCTTTAGGGGAGACCCTAAAGCACCACCCTCCACCTCATTGAGCCACATACCCTCTTTTCCTTCTGGCCTCATCTCTCTCTCTCTCTCTCTTGATTGTCTAGGAGGCTAGCTTTGAAAGGAGGGCTGGAGAGGACAGCCTGTGGCATGATGGTTAGAGCATAGCCTGTGGCATGGTGGTTAGAGCACTGTACTGGGATGTTGGAGAAATAATTTCAAAATATCACTGTTGACAAGGGGTACCCAGAATATAGGTCTTCTTCTACCTTGGTGAACATTTTAATCACTCAGTTTTTGGGGCCAAGACATGAAAGAGCCTCTTTCATTCAATAACAATGAGCAGTCATGGGTTTTGGACCAGCAACAATTTTATAACTTACACACATACACTTAGCATGTATATATAGCTGCATATATTTCCAGCCAAGGCAAAGTCTAGTGGGATTGCCTGCACATACATGTGCATACACTTATATGTCTACACTACACAGGTAATAATATCATAGAAACACAAACTGTGTAGCTATCAAAAAGACATTTATGCCACTGGAAAACTGGCTTTTAGGAGTACCAAGGGTAATAGAATTTTGTCCTTGGTTCTAGTCTCTGATCTGCTCAATGCTCATACAAAATTGGAACAATGTCAATAGCAGAGATTAAAAGAAGCCTTTTGGACTGAACCTAAATACTCTGGTTTGGTGGCCAAGGAACTATTTTTGAAGATGAGAAACATCAGTTCCAATCTCCAGAGATGGACAAGGGAATTGAACTCCATGGTTTCACATACTGGATGAATACTCTGATCCTTGCTCTAGTTAGTAAAATGAGAGATCCTTCATAGAATCATAGAAGTAGGATCGGAAAGGACCTTGTAGATCTTCAAGTCCAACCCCCTGCCTGGGCAGGAGAGAAACTGGGCTCAAGTGACCCCAGCCATGTAGGCATCGAGCTGCTTCTTAAAGACTCCCAGAGTAGGAGCCAGCACCACTTCCCTTGGAAGTTGGTTCCAGATCCTAGCTGCCCTAACTGTGAAGTAGTTACTATGGCTGTCTAATCTGAACCTACTCTCCAACAACTTGTGGCCGTTATTTCTTGTTATCCCGGGGGGCGCTGGGGGAAACAAGGTCTCCCCCAAACCCTTCTGGTCCCCCCTAGTGAGTTTAGAGATGGTCACAAGGTCCCCCCTCAGCCTTCTCTTGTGAAGGCTGAACAGGTTCAGGTCCCGTAGCCTCTCATTGTAGGGTCTGTCCTGCTGTCCCCGGATCATGCGGGTGGCCCTCCTCTGGACCCTCTCAATGTTGTCCACATCACTCTTGAAGTAGGGTGCCCAGAACTAGACACAGTATTCCAGCTGCAGCCTGACCGGTGTCGCGTAGAGGGGGAGGATCACCTCCTTGGCCCTACTTGAGATGCACCTGTGGATGCACGATAGGGTCCAGTTAGCCCTGCCGACCGTGACCTCGCATTGTTGGCCCATGTTCATCTTGGAGTCAATGATGACTCCAAGATCCCTTTCTGCCTCCATTCTCTCAAGAAGGGAGTTTCCCATCTTATAAGTGTGTTGCCAGTTACTACTGCCCAAGTGCAGCACCCTGCACTTGTCCGCATTGAAACGCATCCATTTTTTGTCAGCCCACCCTTGCAACCTATCCAGGTCTTCCTGCATTTCTTCCTATGATAACTTTTCCTTGCTCTTAGTTCACAGGCCTCCTCCACTCTGTTATGTACCAGGCTTTTTTTTTTTTACCATATGAAGTTAAAAAGACAGGCTATTGTTTTATCTGGCATTTAATTTTGGCTGCACTGGGCTCTTTCCTTGTGCCTGAAAGCTTATTTAACATCTCTCACAACTACTCAGTTGGTACAGTAAAAGATGTCACTAAAAAACCTTGATTCTCACAAATCCTCCTTTTCTGTTTTGTAAATCTAATCATCCATTTTCTGAGAGATGTCCCAATTTAAATACTTTGTATTGAACAAAACAAGTGTGGGTTTTTGTTTCAATAAGAGAGAGAGAGAGAGAATCATTTCAGTCTTAACTGATTTTTTTATCAGTTTGACTATGCTTTGACTAATGTCACTACTAAAGTAAAACATAAATTATTCTCACAGCACTAATTCTAATTATGATTACTATCCAGACAACTGTAAATCAGGAGAACAAAGTAGTGAAAAGGTGTCACCAGAGACTTCTTCACCTTGATTCTGCACTAATAATGACATACCATATTTTATTATTTTCCTTAATTATTTTAAATATTTACAACTGTCTGTGAAAAATATCTGGTTTGTCCAGTCTTAATGTTTTTATGATCATTACATTTTTATAAAGTTTTAAAATTTTTTTACAATTTTCCTTTCAACTTGGATCTTAGAATTTAGATTGCTGAATTTAATATGAATTTCCAGCACTGATCCTGTTTTCCAAATGAAGTCTACTTTGTGATTTCTTACCCTCATGTATAATTACACAGTAACTCAAATTGTCCAATATCCACTCATTTTTATTTTTATTTCATTTTGTAGTTTCTTTTTTTGTGATGGGTATGTCTTGGATGAATTTTCATCACCTTGACTATGCAGTATCACTAATATATTTAAATCTACTATGTGACAGAAATCTGAATTAAGCAATGGCAGCACAATCTGAACTGTTTTGCATTTGAAATGTTCATTTCTCATAAATGTTAAACTGCAAAATTATAGGAGTTTGTTTTGTTTATAATAAACTGTTATGAACTATGAAACACATGGTGATTAAATCATATATCAGATCAGTATTGTGAAATCAGATATTACTCCACAGATGGGATTAGATTTTATTGGAAAATGGTAAATAGATATGCTCTTGTTTTTAAACATGGATCAGTGCTGATGCAAATAATGTGCCTTATAATAGTAAATTGTTGTTTGATTAGCTATTTCATTGTCTATATATTTTAGAAGCTGAATTTTTTATTTATAGCACTGAAAGTTGATTTTTTTTTATTTATAGCACTGAAAAATTACAAATAAGTTCTTGCGTTCTGAGAGCTGTTAATTTCCATGATTAAAATAACTCTCTATACATCAAGATTTTCTCATATCTTGTTTAAATTAGGTAGATATAGGGAAAAATGAGGAAATAATATCAGTATGTAATCAATGGTACAACTAATACAAATTCATAAACTTGTACATATTACTGTGGTCTCGGGGCCCAGTTTGAACTTCAGTCAAGCTCCCATTAACATTAATGGGAGTTTGGAAGAAGAGGTCTGCTGCATTGGGTCTTAGGATAGCCATTTCTCTCCACACCAGATCAATAAGTCTGTTTGAAATTCCATTCAGCTTTAGGAACAAAAGACTATTCATACTGAAGACAGAAAAAGCCTAATCCTTAAATATAAACACATTAGTATAGGAGACCAAATGCAATACGGAGAACATAGGCTAGTGTTTTCTAAATGCATTGCATTATTGTATGCTTTGTAGCCCACAAAGAATTTCCAGTAGGGCTTAAATATTCACACTAATTTTATTTAGATACAAGCACTTTGCTGAATTGCAGTCTAAGCAATGATTTCAGTTGAAATGTCAGTGGAAGGTCTGGCATGCGTTTAAATCTCAACACCTTACTGTAAAAAAAGATACAGACTTCTGAAGTGCATGGCTGCATTCAGCATCTATTCACATAATTAAGATCAATTAAACGTTTGTGAAGCTTTGTTTTGTTTTTACATTTTGGGGACTTGGTCATCTAGGAACCTGATTCATTTTGTGAGATAAATGTGCACTTCAGTGCCAGCTTCTATGTGCAAAGCTGGTATCTGTGTGGGTGAAAAGTGTGAAGTGCTAGTCATTACTATGGCTGCTACCAAATAACGTATACAAAGCTCTGGGCACTCGAGGATCAAATAAGATTGGATCTTCATAATATCCAAGATCCAGCACAACATGCCCTAACACACACTAAGGACAGAATCCCAGTTTGTTCAATATGTGAATAAAGTGCAGTTTGGAACTAGCTCTGATTCACCCAGTTGGCATCTGGGGCAATTCTGTTTCTTTCACAGGATGCACAGATGCCCCCCCCCCCAGCCTCCCAGGAACAGCAGGCACTTTGTTCATCACCAGAGGGCAATCTATTTTACTCCAGGCCTGCCATAGGGGTAATAGGCAATTTGTCTGCCCCCAGTAAATGGCCTAGAGAGCAACTTCTTGCTAGTTGGGTCTGCACAGAGCTCAGAGGCATTTTTCAGCATGTGCAAGAAGGAGTATCATTAGGAAAGAGACACGTCTGAATTTAGCCCCTTATCTCCAGTCTCTGATAAAAGCAGCCAAAAATTCTTCAAGGGAAGGGTTATGGCCTCCAAATTGCTGCACTTTGGATGCACTGTGACTAATTTTGCAGTGCGAAGTAGCACTTCCAAATCTATTTTACTTTGGCCTCTGCTTCTTAATCAATCCCCTGCAGATCTCCTAAGTTCATGCCCCTGTAGGAAGCAGGGTAGGCTTGAAGCTTTTCTCTTGATGTCTTCTCATCCTTCTGCTCCTCCATTGCTGCCTCCTCATTCCCTTTATCTATGCCCTTAGGAGGAGGAATTCCAAGTTGTATGGCTATGTTATACAGACTATAATGTGTTGTGGAAGTCCTGGTAACCTTTTTGGGAGTGTATGCTACCAAAAGCATGCAGGTACCGCCAAAATATTTTGAGTAGGTAATGGCACTCTCCATTCCTGATTCAATGTGCTGATGAACAGTTTGACATTTTGGCATCCCCCTTTGGGATGAACCTAAACTTTGAGGAGCTGCAGCAAGAGGGATAACTACAATCACATGTGCAAAGACAAAAGAGAGCCCTGAGAGTGGGACCCAAGCTGTCCAGCCAGCATCCTCCAAGACCCACCTTCTGCTGCAGGCCAACCTAACAAGTACTCCAACAGCAAAGAGAACCTGGTTGTGGGGGGCAGGTGGCCAGAATGAGAAACAGAGAGTTAGGCCTCCTTCAGGGTTACCAACCAAAGAAAATATCTTTTTTTACTAACAATCTGCAAACTTTTTATTGCCAATCAAACTTTTAAATATAAATATAAATGTAATCCTTCTACCAGGGCCTGGACAGCAGCTAGAAGGGCCAGGTTCAAATTTAGGGGTTTAACACCAACTATGCTAAAAAAAAGTTGGTTGCCCATAAAAAGGCTTCAGATTGTCAGTAAAAAAAAAAAAAAAAAATTGGACTGGCACCCCTGCTTGGTTGCAGCAATGGTTATGCACCATGCTCCCCAACTCTTTGGGGCCTCAACTCACTCACATACCCTAATACCTTGGAATGTACCCTGAATTGTGCAGCCCCCCACCCCTCCTGTCTATCCCCTAACCTTACATCTGCCAACCCCACTCTCTCCATCCTGGCATGGATCCCCACCTAACATCTCTCCCTTCTCTGAGCCCCACAGCTCCATCTTGGCCATATCACACCCTGGCCATCTTGCCTGAGGCTTTGTAGCAATGCCTGTCTGTGACCCAGGTGTGTTACAGGCAGGTGATTACAGTCTAAGATGGGTGAGGAGCCACTGAGGCTTCTGTGGGCCACAAAACCCTGAAAGTAAGCTTCCTGCAGGGTGCTGAATTGCCACTCAGGCACCAGGTGGCACTACTTCGCTCTGTCCATCCTTCAATATCCAGCCTGATTTACATGATGGATCTTCAATGAAGCTCCCAGATGGCTTCATTTTTTTCACACTTTATGGACTGGCATTTTTAGCCTTGGCTTTTTTTTGTAATGAACTGTATGTAACTTGCTTTGGCCTCCCTCCCTGCCATTCCCCTGAGCATGACTGTACTGTGGGGGAACCACATGGGGGGAGGGGGGGCAACCAGGACTATGTCATGGCTGGACCCCAATAATCTGGCCACAGTGTTGACGAACTCACAGTGAGCAATGTGGAGCACCATCATATTTATAGCATATGTGCTGTGCTCACAAACACAGGGGAGCTTAGGTGTTGCCTGGAGCTGATTGCTCCAGGTTGACTCACAAGAGGCTGCAGAAGTGGTATATAGTGTTTGCTGTGAAGTGATAGTGATCCTATGCAGACACAGCCTCTCAGCCCCCAAAGGTCTTCTGGGGTTGGTATACATAAATTTGGGGATTTCCCTGGGGCCTAACCAATACCTGTCTGCATGGCTGCTACTGGGACCAGGTTTTGGGCATCCCTAGGTATGGGCCACATGTTTCCCTTGGATGGCTTGGAAGCACAAAATGGCCAACACTACCAGGTAAAGGAGTATGCCCTTTTCTGCTCTGTCCCCATCTCACCCAGTCTTCCTTTGAGAGTTCCACCCTATTCCTTAGCTCTGTGTACAGCTACCTTTGAGGTTCCCACCCAACCTCATGGCCCTGCCTGACTTGGTGCATTCCTATCCAGCCCCCATCCATTCTTTATCCCTACAGCCATCTTCCCTCTATCTATTTTTTTTTTTGTATTTCTTTGGGGTCTCCCTCACTTCTTTCTCTTACACTACCTGGCTTACACTTGTTCTACAGCTGCCTAAAAAATAGAAGGCTAAAGGCAGGAAAAAAAAATATTTATTTATTTATTTATTTATCTGTTTATGTGATGTATATGCCACTCTTCCCAACAAAGGCTCAAGGCAGGTTACAGGAAGAAAAACATGACAACTTAGGGAAACTAAAACAAACAAAGTGAAGTAACAAAGTAAAGCAGAGACCCATTAAACAACTTCTCAGACTCATTTTGGTTGCTAAATATCTATCCAAATAGAATAGTCTTTCAGAGCTTCTGAACAATGCCCAGACTCAGGCTCTGGCAGGCCTCAAGAGGGAGAGAGTTCCAGAACTGAGAGCAACTGCTGAGAATGACCTCCCATGAACTTTTTTCCGAGCAGACTTGGTGTACTGATAGTACTTGCGAGAGGTTGCTCTCAATTGACCTTAGGAATCACGTGGAGTTGTTTCTCTGTGTCTCTGGAAACAAATGGGATCACTATAAAACATGTATAAGCTAAGGTGCACGTAGCAGTAAAAGTGTGATTCAGTGATGGAAAAAAGTGAATAGAGAAGCACTTAGTTGGTGAGCTGGATGTGTAAGTGGCACTTGGTGACAGAATTCTATTTTGCCTAGTTGATGACCTAGTGCATCTGGCTAACTCTGAAATATGCAATTCTACCTGCCTCTGGCCATGTAACTGGCCCCCTATTACAAATATAAGATTACTGTCGGAGACATACAGAAAAAGAGTTTCTAGGATTTTGCCTTTAAAGAACCATTCCTCAGTGTAACTCAGCAGACAATATATAGCTATGAAAAAGCAGCAGGTTGATAATGTTTTATACAGCCACAGAGCCCCACTGTGTTGCTGGCCATCAAAGTGCACAAGTGGTGAAGTTGGAATTGGTGAAGTTAGAATTCTGATGATTATTTTTCAATTTTTTGTACTATATTATATTCTATAATAGCTTTCTGAGGCAAATGTTTCACTGTAGCCTGCTGTAAATCCAGGTGGCTGAGTTGTTGCATATGCTGTTTGCTGCCTGCCTGGCACAACTGAATCATAGATAAACAGTAGGGGGTTACTAAGATTTAGAAACTATGGATTCAATTTATTAGTCTTCAGAAAGGAAAGAAGCACTTATTCTAAGTATAGATTTAGATGTGTGTTTTTCATACATATATTTGTACCTCTGTATGTAAGTGAAATGAAAGTGTAATTTGCATTCACTTCCAGGGTAACTATGTTTGGGAGAAGGAGGAGATGAGATGTACAGGGAAGAAAAGAGGTGTAATTTGCGTAAAGAGAGGACCTGATAAAGTTCTTGATATGGAGCTGGCAGGTATCCATATACACACAGTTGTCGAACTAAGTCATGATGTACCACTGTTTTCTTTCTGCTGAAGACAAAGCATTGCATCTGCTCTGTAATTGCTCCTGTGATATTTTTCTGTGATTGCTCATTAAATTGGTAGTACTTCTGCTTGCCTTATGTGTTAGTGAAAGTAAATTATGTTTGCTTGTTGTAACTTGTGTGTGATTACTGGTACTTATTATTTAACCTTCTGCCATGAGGTTAATAATGTGCGGGCCGGCTCCCGATCCCATCCTTGCCATGTGTGAGCTGGGCCCGTCTTTGTGCACGCGGACTGTGGCCAGCAGCCCGGGCACGCGGGGCCGGAGAAAACCGTGGGGCGGTAAGCTACGCGCGAGCTAGAATCAGTTACGGAGGCGTAATGGTTGATTGAAAAGATTATTTACTTACACCCAAGGTGGTCGCGGTGTAGGCTGGACAGCTTTCCAAGCGCAGCGCCGTTTGAATCCTCATTGGAGGACTCTGACAAACTCGGTTCTTTGACCCCGGAGTGGTTTAGGCTCTGCGGGTTCAGCAATTCTTTCCTCACGGAGTGGCTGAATCTCCGTGGGTTCTGTTCAGTTCCCAGGTTCCCCAGAGCTGTTAAGACTCCGTGGGTTCAAAAATTGGGTTCTTAGGATAGGGATATGTCTAGGATTGCGCTCGGTGACGGGGAGAGGCTAGAAGCTAAATAGACCTCCGTTGCCTGCTTAAGAAAGGTGCGTTGGGTCCGCAAGGGTCCACATCGCTTGGAGATCTTCACACAGCGAGAAGTCTCCTCCTCCTGGCGAGTTCTGTATCTCGCCAGGTTTCCTCTCTCTCTCCGACTTGGGCGGAAACTACCCAAGCCTTTTGTATGGCTACAAGCCAATAGCTAGCCGCCACGTATGCCCACATTTAGAACCCGCCAATAATGTGGCACGAATCTAAATACAAACGGTGGGAAATATTCCTTTGCACACGGGTTCTCCTATTGCAGCAGAATACTCTACCGTGCAAAAAAGCTGCAATTTGGCGGGAACATAATTTAGCGGTGCCGAAGCACACACAAGCAAAAAAACCACAACTTTGGGTTGTGACAAATAATAGCAAAAAGCAGTTTCAGTATACAAAAGAGACCCCCTTCTAGACAAATACCCAGAGAAGCTTAAGCATCTCATATAGCAACTTCCGCAGTTAGACAGTTGCTGAGCATGTGAGGGAGCAATGTCCCTGGATCAATTTCTTTAACCCAGATGTTTAGAATAAGCCTTAGAAAGCCTCTGCAGATCTACTAACCCATTTCCCCATTCTATCTCACCCATCCACTAAACTCCACTCATAGTGGAATAGTGAGGATTTGTGGTGCAAATGTTTCTATCCACATCTATCTCTAGTTCCGGTGCAGATGCAGACTGGTCTGACCTGGAGACCTCATTACAGAGCCTAGCTTAATGATTCAGCTTTGTTAAGGTGCTAGGTACATAAGGGCTCACTAGATTCCATTCAGTTCTATAGTACTCTTGCAGCACCTCTTGTTTGCAGGGCTCCCAGTCTATGCCATATCTCACTGAAGAATGTGAACAGGAGAGCAGTCCAGTGCATTTGAGACATAGTTCTAGTTACTGGGAAATGAACTCTTTGCCATAGGGGAGAAAGAAGGAGCTGACTAGCCTGCATCTCCTGCAGAGCCAGCAGGCTACCCTGGGCAGTTCCCCAAAGTGAGTGATTGTGGGCTGGCACTGCCAAAAGGCAACACTTACAGCTGACATTTGATCCTCTTTGGCAGGGACAGAAGTGGGGACAGCTTGGCTTCCCTTATTTCCTGGTGCTGATCTATTGAATTTAATTGAATTGAGTGAGTTCACTAGGGTGAGGATGATTGGGAGAGGCAAGGGAGTGGATCTGCAATACACAGAGGGAGAGGGGAAGGGAGGACCTGAGAAGAAAGTTTCTGTGTGAACAAGACTTAGTTGTGAATGGAATTTGGGAACAGTTGTAAAGCATGGTTGTGATGAACAGGGGGAGAGGGCATGTTCTTCTGGGTAAGAGACAGGTAAGTAGGAGTGGGTGGGGTATGATAGAGTGCTTAAGGTTTCCAGGTATCATATGGAGAGCTTGTTTTTCTTCCATACTTTTTGGATTTTATTGTAAGCTGGCTTGAGCCTTCTTTGCATAGGGTGGCATGTAAATTTAATAAATACATTCACATATATATAAGAGCCCACCAGTCCCAAAATCTATTTTTGCTGACTTCCAATATGTCATCAGGAGAACTGTGGGTAATTGGCCTATATAAATGAAGCTTTCCATATCAGTACTTTCCTCTTCCCACATAGAGGCAGAAAAGGAGTTCTTTTTCCTCCAGAGCTTCTTGCCATATAACTTGTATCATATTAGTGTCCTTACAATATTTTTATTTTGACAAATTTCACAGTATATGTCATTGAATCACTTTTCCCCCTTTGGAATGAACTATTCTCCCCACCCCCCACTTCCCTCCCCACCTTTTTTTCACTACTGCTGCTGTATTTTTTCCTTCATAAAAGGACCCATTATGTTAGCTTTTAAGCTGTCTTCTGAAAACAATGTTTTGGAAATATCCCTCAATTTTATTTAATTATCAGAATTTTGATAAAATGTATAGAGCATTAACATTTAAATTCACTTGAAACATTATTTTTCCATGGTAGTATTTGTTCGGTTCTATGACTTACTGAAGCTCAATACATTTGCATTCCATGGATCTAAGAAGAATTAAGAACCCTCATTTACCACTGTAAATGGAGTTCATTTAGGCTTCTGGTTCATACAAAAGAGTTCCCAAAGTTACCGAAGAAAATATGAGAAAATGTGATTGGATGAGGTTGAATAAGGAAAAGCATTGTGAAGCCTATGCAAAACAATTACTTGTTAGAGATGTCTTTGTGCATTCAAACCAATGTTCTACTGACCTGACTTGACTTTAGTTAGTGTTGTAAAAAGAGAGACCAAGTAATTTCTAAACCAGAAAATGTTTTTATAGCTTTTGGTAATCAATATTATTTTTAAAGACCATATTACATATCCTGGTGTAATGTTCCCCAGCATCATATTGTGGCACTCTTCCTTACAACGACCTGGACCCTGGAATTCAATATGGACCCTGAACTTCAGAAAAGTAGACTTTGACTGTCTCAGGGAACTGATGGACAGGATCCCCTGGGAGGCCAGTCTGAGGAGTCCGGGAGAGCTAGTCGTATTTTAAAGAAACCTTACTGAAGCTGCAGGAACAAACTATCCCATTGTGCAGGAAGAATAGCAAATATGTCAGACAACCAGCCTGGCTTAGAAGAGAATTCATCAGTGAGGTTAAACACAACAAGGAAGATTACAAGAAGTGGAAGCTTGGACAGATGACTAGGGAGGAATATAAGAATATTGCTTGGGCATGCAGGACTGAAATCAGGTAGGCCAAAGTACAGTTGGAGTTGTAGCTAGCAAGGGATGTGAAAGGTGACAAGAAGGGTTTCTTCAAGTATGTTAGCAACAAAAGGAAGGTTATGGAAAGTGTGGGCCCCTTCCTGAATGGGGGAGACAACCAAGTGACAGATGAGGAGGAAAAGGATGAAGTATCCAATGCCTTTCTTACCTTGGTCTTCACAGGAAAGGTCAGCTCCCAGACTACTGCACTGAGCAGCACAGTTTGGGGAGAAGGTGGGGAGAAGCCCTCAGTGGTCAAAGAACAGGTTAGGGACTATTTAGAAAGGCTGGACATGTACAAGGCCTTGGGGCCAGATGCAATTCATCCAACAGTGCTGAGGAAGTTGGCTGATGTGACTGCAGAGTCACTGGCCATTACCTTTGAAAACCCGTGGCAATTGGGAGAGGTCCCAGATGATTGTAAAAGGGGAAATATGGTGTCTATCTTTAAGAAAGGGAAGAAGGAGGATCCAGGTAACTACAAACCAGGCAGCCTCACCTCCCTCTCTGGAAAAATCATTAAGCAGGTTCTCAAGGAATCCATTTCTAAGCACTTGGAGGATTCATAGATTCAGAGAAGTAGGGTCAGAAGGGACCTTGTAGATCATCAAGTCCGACCCCCTGCCCTGGGCAGGAGAGAAAACTCGGCTCAAATGACCCCAGTCAGATAAACGTCAAGCCTCCTCTTAAAGACCCCCAGGGTAGGAGCCATCACCACTTCCCTTGGAAGTTGGTTCCAGATCCTAGCCACCCTGACTGTAAAGTAGTGTCTTTGGATGTCTAGTCTAAACCTACTGTCTAACAATTTGTGGCCATTATTCCTTGTTACCCGGGGGGGCGCTAGGGGGAACAGGGTCTTTCCCAAACCCTGCTGGTCCCCCCTTGTGAGTTTATAGACAGCCACCAAGTCCCCTCTCAGCCTTCTCTTAAAAAGGCTGAACAGGTTAAGGTCCTGTAGCCTCTCTTCATAGGAGAAGAAAGTGATCAAGAATAGTCGGCATGGATTCACCCAGGGAAGGTCATGCCAGACCAACCTGATTGCCTTTTATGATGAGATACCTGGTTCTGCGGAAGAAGCAGCGGATATAATATACCTTGACTTTAGCAAGGCTTTTGATCTGGTCTTCGACAACATTCTTTCAAGTAAGCTGAGGAAGTATGATTTGGATGAATGGACTGTAAGGTGGATAGAAAGCTGGCTGGATCGTCAGGCTCAATTGGTATTGATCAATGGTTTGATGTCTGGTTGGTAGCTGGTATCAAGTGGAGTGCCCCAAGGGTCAGTCCTGGGGCTGGTTTTATTTAATATCTTCATCAATGACTTGGAGAATGGGATGGAGTACACTCTCAGCAAGTCCATGGATGGCACCAAGCTTGGGGTACTACTGAATAAGCTGGAGGGTAGGACTAGGATTCAGAGTGACCTAGACAAATTGGAGGATTGGGCCAAAAGAAACATCATGAGGCTCAATAAGGACAAGTGCACAGTCTTGCACTTAGGACAAAGAATCCCATGCACCGCTACAGGCTTCTAACCAACTGGTTAAGTAGGAGCTTTGCAGAAAAGGACTTGGGGGTTACAGTGAACAGTAAACACAAGCAGTGTGCCCTTGTTGCCAAGAAGGGTAACAGCATACTGGGCTGCATTAGTAGGAACGTTGCCAGTAGATCAAGGGAAGTAGTAATTCCTCTCTATTCTACACTGCAGATTCCACATCTGGAGTACTATGTCCAGTTTTGGGTCCCCCACTACAGGAAGGAGGTGGACAAGTTGGAGATTGTCCAGCTGAGGGCAATAAAAATGGTTAGGTGGCTGGAACACAAGATTTCTGAGGAGGAGCTGAGGGAAGTTGGCTTATTTAATTTGCAGAAGAGAAAACTGAGGGAGGGATTCAATAGTAACCTTTAACTATGTGAAGGGTGGTTACAAGGAGGATGGAGTTAGGCTGTTCTCAGTCATGGCAGATGACAGAACAAGTAGGAATGGTTTCAAGTTGCAGCAAGGGAAGTGTAGGTTGGATATTAGGAAAAACTTTCTCATTAGGAAGGTGGTGAAGCACTGGAATGGATTACCTAGAGAGGTGTTAGAATCTCCATCCTTGGAGGTTTTTAAGGTCTGGCTTGACAGAGCTCTGACTGGAATGATCTAGATGTGGATGGTCCTGCTTTGAGCAGGGGGTTGGACTAGATGACCTCCTAAGGTGCCTTCCAACCCTAATTTTCTATGATTCTATGACTACAGTGGGATTATTTAAATGGTGAAATATTATTCTGTCTGTAAGAGAGTCACGATTTAGACCTAAATTGCTCCTTAATTTTAAATTAGTTACAGAATTATTCTTCATGTCTACCTTTACATTCATAGAGTTAGAACCAATTGAAAAGTGGGAATTAGAGTGAAGTTAGGCACATTCAAAACTGCAACTATCTTGATTGCTAGCCTATAAAAGCCAAGCTTGGTCTGGTTTTCTCACTCTCCCTGGTCTAATGAACACTGGTGTCTTTCCTTTGTGATAGTACAGCTTCAACAAGAAAGGCAGAGGACTTTTCCTATCTAGACTAGCCCATAGCCTGGTGATTAATGCACTTGCTAGAGAAGTATGAGATGTGCTGTTGAATCCTATCAGACTGTTACTTAACTGAACCTGGGTCTCTGAAAAACTGGGTGAGTGTTTTGACCAGTAGGCTGTGGTATAATATGGAGGTATATGGTGCCAACACCACCATCTCTTCCAGTGGTTACATGCTAACGGGTAGCTCTAACTTTCTGTTCAAAACAGCTGGTTTAGGTGCCCTCTCACTAAATCTGTGTATGAAGTGGGAAAATGTTATGAAGTAGGAAAATGTTATGAAGTAGGAAAACGAAGAAAACAGCAACAATACATCTGAGCTAATTATGGTAAAAAATGCTCTCACACAGTTACTTTGGGAATTTTGGCTACATTGTGGCAGTCCAGAAATTCAGTTTTCTAGTGTGAACAACCAAAAAAAGGCATATCTCCCTTTATTTAAACATTTTCTTTTCTGCTGAATCCCATTCATAGCTTGTTGTGTATGAATAGCATAGTTCCAGAACCTGAAAGTGTAGGTCAGGCCTGTATCTGCTCCTGTGTCGTAGTGCAACCAGTCTTATCCTGAGGCCTCACTACCTCACCCTGCTTCAGTGACTTTAGATTGAGTTAGTAGCTGGGCAGAAGTAGACTTCATAGATTATATATATATTTACTGCCTCTGCAAAGGTTCTGCTTTCTATTGCACTCTGTTGAGAAGGGAACTCTGTATCACCTTTTTCAAAAAGGTTTCTCAATGTAAATCCTTAGCAAAAATGCATCAGCTGTCTGTAAAACCTCCTCCTCTCCCTGATTCCTTTTTTTCCCTCCCTCCAAAGAGTACTTTCTTTCTCCTTTCTTATTTTAGTTCCACTGCCCAAACAATTCTATGCTTGTGTACAATATGATGACTCAAAAGTATCACAAGAAGATTTCTGGCTGAAATGCTTATGCAAGTCGTGCTCATTTTTAAATTGTACTTTCCTTTATTATTTAGGAATAGTTGTGAGTGGAGGGCTTTGCCCTAGGTCCATCTGGAGTTCTGAGTAAACGGCATATGTAAATGAAGCAGCTCTCTGGCTGTTCTTCTTCTGGCTGTTCACTAACTGTTCATTGACAGTTGGGAGCGCATAGCTTTGGTTCCTTGGCAGAAGTGTATTATGGGTAGAAATGATCATCTCCCATCACCAGAACATTTCCAGGGAGATATACACTTATTATCATCACAAATTATCATTGATACTTCACATATTTAGTGTCATATGTTTGTTGCACCATTGCTAGTCTTTTTTGGGTTTCCAATTCATTGGCTCAATATGTATCTCAATTGATGTTGCTGCTAACCATGTTGCAGAGTCTGTGGTAGGACGATAAAGACCAGTCTGGCTCATTGCTTTAAAAATGTCTAATGATGTTGACCTAAATAGACATTACTGATTAAAGTGGCCTTAACAAGCAATTTAAGAACTTCCTGCAATGCAGCAGCAGACACCACAGACTTATTAGAAGACCAAAACTGAAGCTGTTGACCTATTGAAGTTAAAATGGTGTTCTTATAGGGAAATTGAATGCCAGTAGCTCTGATTAATTGAAGGACCAGACAACGATGCTGTGAGTGTTTACTGCAATTCTGTTGTTGCCGTTCATATAGACAGTTTTTATGTATTAGGACTGTTTGGGAAATTATGAAGTTTAACATTTTGAAAAGTGGAAAATCTTCCTGCATATTTTTGAGGCAGAAATTTATTTCCAGTTTTTCAAAGTGTATTTCTATTTATGTTGCATTCACCATGAGTGCAAACGAACAATTTGGACTTGAACTATTGCCCAATGAAGTCAAAGGAATCCTTCTTTCCACTGCATTACGGAAGCACATTCCAATTAATTTTGGACTGACTTATTCTCCCTATGCATATTATATTACCCCTATAATTTCCCCACCATCTTTTATTGTATCCATGATTTCTCACTGTCTCTTTGGAGACTCAACTCTCCTCAGTGCAGGGTGAGGGATAGATAATTTTGTGCAATCCCGTCTAGCCCTGCATTTCTATGAAATCTCTGAGATGGCAAGTGTCTGTTGTTTTTTTCCCCTGTTGATTTCACTGGCTTACCACAGGCTTCCAGCTTCATAAGATTTAATTAAAGGAAATGTTTTAGAGGGCTTTACTTATTGATTGTAAGAATGGGTATCACTTTATATCCCCCTTTTTCTCTCTGAATTCTAATTTCCATTTTTATATTATATATCACATGCATCTTCTTTCCTCCTTTTATCTTTCCTTTCACCATAAAAGATAAAAAATAGGATAAAAAAGCCATTTTATCTCCATTTGTAACCCCAAAGTAAGGCATGACTATCACAGTTGAAGACTAAAATGTCATTTATTCTTTATTTTTCTGAGAACCAAGAGAAATGTTAGTGCTACAAGGTGCTATAGAGGACACTAAGTCCAAATACTCATTCATGCTCCACAATAATTTCTATCAATCAACTACATGCAAACTCTAAACTTGAAGATAAATTTATGTGAAGAACAAGTTGTTCTTTCACCTGCCTAATTCATATATTTATACAGGGAAAGCTGAATTGAAGTCAGCAGAGAATTTTAAAGTGAAAGAAAATTCAATTCCAGTTGGAAATGAGATACCTCTTTTATATAAAACGAAAAGTTTGAACCAATGCAAGAGAAACCAGTGACTAACATGTCAGTTATTTATGAGAGAGATGGCATACATCAGTGTTAGGAATATTCATCAGTGAAAGTAGTGAGACACGATTGAAGCAGTGAAACAATAACTAATCTTCTCATAAAATTGTCATCATTGTAAGGCTATCTATATCATAAATGCTATTTGGTGTTAATAGCAGTCCTGAGAGGAAACTTGATCAAATCTGGATGAGAAAAATCTTTAATGTTATTTCACTTCTCTCATCCTCCTCTCTATGCTATTCATTTGCTCCCTCCAGTTTTCATTTCTTATATAACCTATATCAGGTGATCTCCAGAAGTATTTAGTCAGAATTGAAATTTTAGTACACTATAGAGGGCTTCTGACCCTGGAAACTCCAGAATATACCAGATCTGAACATTATGGTAGTCTAGGAGCTCTCCTAAATTGAGCATTAAGGAAATGCAGAGCAGGATAGCTTGAATGGAAGTATACTGAGAAAGTAAGAATGATGAATGGATTATATGTAATTGAAAACAGGCCCCTTCTATTACTCTATTGTTAAATTAGGGGGTGCAGTATCCTTTCACTAAAAATAAGCATGGATTACAATTCGGTGCAATACCAGCTCTGTCCCTATGATATCAATTTAGTCTCAACTACCCATATGGGACCTGGCACATAGGTACCTGACAACCTTCCAGTAAATTGTATCACTTCTTTGCTGTGCTGGATATTTAAGTGAAGTAATAAAATATACTGAATCTATATCAACACATACTACGTTTATTTAACTGCTAATCTGTAGCATTTTGCCATCCACATCTTTAGTAAGGACTGTCAATTTCCATCTGTACCATGGTCACATGTAGAACTGTTGGACCATTCACAGGAGATTATATACCTGTTGAATTTCAGCACCAGACTGTGTTACCTGTGAGGCAATTTTGATTTCTTCATTTTTTTTGTAAAATTCACAATGGCTTAAACACCATGCAAACATATTTCAGGAGTCTAGCTAGAGGAGTGAAGGGTTTCATTCATGTATACTTATGGGATTATTGAGGGGTGAGGGGGTTTATGTTGCATTTGCTTTCTTTTTCCTTTTTTTACATTTTTACCTCCCCTTTTCACATATTTGTTGCGCTGTTTAATACACATTCTGCTGCTCTGTGCACTGAAGCATGGTCCTTGTGGAAAGATTCAAGGATGCTGAGGCAGAAACAACCTCCCTGAGCCTACCAGGGCCAGGCCAGTATTCATGCAGGGGAGGCAGCACAGTGTGGGACTGCAGCCCTTTAAAGCCTTGGGCACAATACAGCAGGATCCTGTCTTTTGTGAAATTTTGTGTTCTATCTGTAGTCAAATTTATGGCTGTAGCATTCACCATTTATAGAAGCAACAATGTTCAGGGACGTGAAAATAGGGGACGCTCTGTTTACCAGGGTGCCCTTAGGGGTTATCAGAAATAATGGCCACAAACTGAAAGAGAACAGATTTAGATTGGACACAAGGAAGAAATTCTTTATGGTAAGGGATGTCAAGGGAGGTGGTGCTGAAGGTGTTCAAGAGGAGATTAGACAGGCATCTGGCTGGGGTGACTTAACCCCAGGGCTCTTTCCTGCCTGGAGCAGGGGTGTTGAACCCGATGATCTACCAGCTCCCTTCTGACTCTAGAAATCTATGAAAAGCATCCAGAAAAAAAGGCTTCTTGATGTGTCACCTGCCTGCGCCAGCACCAGCTGTGTCTCCTTCATCATTCTCTCTCACACAGGACCTGGCTTCTGGAGCCTTGTACTGGTCTAAAAAATAGGTGGGGAGGCGCCCTGCACAGTTAGCCCATGCTATTCTTCCTTCCCTATCTAGATCCCTTCCCCCTACACTCACAGCTTAATGTAGCCCAAGCTTTCATCACCTCCGTTCCCTCTATGCGGGCCAGGAGCGACCCGAGCCCTTTTTCGTGCTGCACGCGGGCTGTGGCCAGCAGCCCGGGCACGCCGGGTTGGAGAGGAAAGGCCATCGAGCTGGAATTAGGCACAGACGCGTATCGGTAGTTTTAAAAATTGTTTACTTACACCGAGATGGCAGTGGTGTAGGCTGGAAAGCTTGATTGAGTTGCGGTTACAGACAGACAACACAGACGGTCTCGTGGAGGTTGCTAGGCTCCACGGTGCAGAGCTCCGGATCCTCTGGGTGAATGAGCCACCAAAATAGAAATCGTAAATACGTCTTATAAAAGTCACGCTCGAAGACGGGAAGAGGTGGGCGGTGGATCAGGCCGCCAAGCTCCTCTGGATCTCACACAGGGTTTCTATTACCCTGTCGTGTACCCAGAGTCCCCACGAGATGGATGTGGAGTCCTCTTCGGCTTGGGCGGAAACTGCTCAAGCCTCTTATACTGCTAACAGGCCAATCGCTCTGCAGAAAAGGCGGGAAACTCATCCCTGCACCGGGGTTTCCTCTTGCTACAGGAAACTCTCCCGTGCAATGCTCTGCAACCTGGCGGGGATAATTCTGGTGCCGAAGCGCACACACAATCATGCCTTTTGGGTCATGACACCCTCCTATTTGTTTACATCTGTGGGGAAATGTGGGCACATCAGAGGGTAGGGTAAAGATCCAGGATGACCTTGACAAACCTTTTTTATGGGCAGAACAGAATCAGATTAGGTTCAACAGGGAGAAGGACCTTCACCATAAATACATGATGGGTGTTGGTACACTGGCTGACATGGCATCTGAACGGGACGTGGGGGTCACAATTGACAGGAAGATGAACATGAGTCAGTAGTGCAATGAGGTTGCCAGCAAGGCAAACAGAACTCTGGCATGCATCAGCTGATGTGTTGGCAATAGATCCAGGGAGGTGCTTCTCCCTCTCTGTTTGGCATTGGTGAGGCCACAGCTGGAGTACCTTGTCCAGTTCTGGGCAGCGCACTTCAAGAAGGATGTGAATAAGCTTGAGAGGGTACAAAGAAGGGCCACCCATCTTATTAGGGGCATAGAGGATAGGCCCTATGAGGAGAGACTCCAGGAACTGTCTCTGTTCAGCCTGAGTGAGAGAAGGCTGAGAGGTGACTTGATAGCCGCCTACAAGTATGTCGGGGTGAACATCAAGATCTAGGGGAACAACTCTTCAGGAAGGCACTCTCCTTCAAGGGAGGATGAAGACCAATGGGCATAAGCTAATTGAGAGTAAATTCAGGCTAGACATAAGAAAGAACTTTTTCTGTGTTAGGGTTACCAGAATCTGGAACACATTTACAGCAGAGGTCATGCAGTCACCATCCTTGGAGGTGTTCAAGATGACGCTGGACAAGCACCTTGTTGAGCTTGCCTGAGCCCAATTACTTCCTGCCAATGGCAGGGAACCGGACTTGATAATCTGGCAGGTCCCTTCTGGTCGTTCAATTTTATGATGCTATCTCCAGGATCACCGCACAGCAACTGGTTGGTGCACAGCACCATTTTACCCCACCTAACAGGCTGACCATTCACACTTCCTACACACTGTCGGCAACCACACAAGAGTACATGTTCAGCTGAGCATGTTTAATCATGTACATGACATCATTCTATGATTCATTATTCTGATCATAAGACTGGAGTCCGGCAAAGTGGTCTGCCAGCCTCTTGCACACAGTTTGAGAATGTACCGGCACAGCTCCTGTCAGAGCTCGGAGTCACTTCACCTCAAATGGCAGGGGCTTTCCTTTGGCCTTGCAGAGACTGCAAATAAGGGTATTTTGCTCTTCCTGGCATCCATGCATGTCCTCAGGCAACTCCAGTGAGCCTTAAACACCCTGAAAGTTCACTCTGCAGCCATTTCACAGCTCCTGAGCTGGTAGTTAAACAGTTCCTTCTGGGCATCAAGACGTCCAGTAACAGGCTTAATTAGGGGTGCAGTAGGTAGGCATGGCCCCCAAATTTGGGAAGTGCAGCAGGTAGGCATCACCCCCAGTTAGTAGTGGGGGTATAGCCATTCCTTCAACCTGGATATTAGACATACTGGGGGCGTACTCTCTCCATTTCATCAGTTCTGGCAGGATGGAGCTTCTAAATATCCTGACACTGTGCACCCTGCCAGACCACCTGGCATGTAAATGCATGAAATGGTCGTGGCGATCCACACCCATCTTCAGCACAATTGAGAAGGAGTTCTTCCAATTAATTAATTCATAGCCATGGTGCGCAAGGGAAAGGATGACCATGTATGTGCCATCAGTTACCCCAGGACAATTGAAAAATCCCAGGATGGTAAACCCATCCATAATCTCTTATGGGTGAACAAGGTATGTGATACTTGAGGCTGCCACCTGTTGGATCACCAGGCACACCTCTTGTACTACCTTTCCAGCTCTTGACTTGCCTATGCCAAAATGGTTTGCCACAGATCAGAAGCTGTCTGGGATCATGAACTTCAATATAATGATTACAACATACTTCTTCAAGAATAAGGGCACCCCACTATGGTTGTCCACCACTGCATGTGTGGGGCAAACACAGTGCCCCTGGACATGCAGAGTTATGTGCACCACTGCTTGTTGTCCCAAATGGCTATGATGATCTGCTCTTATCAATCACTGCTCGTCTCCCTGGCCCTGAAATGCCACTCCATGATTTGGAGCCAGTTCTACATCTACCTGGCCACAATGTGTTGACCTGCAGCCAAAACATCTTCAGGGCAGCAGCTGCTGTCACAGAGTGGGATTTGGACACAGCCATGGTTCACCCCTTGTTTGGCAGTAAGCACGTGCATGAGCTTCTCTCCCCACAAGTATTGTTCCCTCACTCTTGGAGCAGATGGAAATAGCCATGGTAGCTATCAGAGCCTGCTGACATCACCTTTTCTACCCAGTTTCACTTATGAGTTCACAAATGTCTGCAAGACAGCAATGACATATGGATCCATAGCAGCTGATGATAATGGAAGCAATGTGTCACAGTCAGTGGTGGCAGCATAAATGTAGTGGAAATATAGCCAGGGAGTCAGGTGGGTGAGTTATGCAGCAAATCACACCAAAGTCCCTCTCACAAAAATTTCAACTCTCACAATGTATGAACATTCAGTGCACATTTTGCTTGGTGCTGGCAGAGTTGGGAACTTATAGATACTTGACCAGTGTAGGAATGAGATATATGCTTTCCCTGGCCACCTGCTGCTGGAAGAATGGTGGTGCATTCAGCCACTCTAAACTCAATTGGAAGGGAGATGTGTGGACATGCCAATCTTGTGACTTCTTTAACCTGGGAGAAATTGCGGCACAACCAGTCTAGGGCAAATATGACAACTGTTTGTAGTATGTGTGTGTACAAGAGGTGTGTGTACATGATGTGGTCTATGCACAGGCATATGTACCTAAGAATAGAACTCCTCTGGGTGTGTAAGTGCCAAAAATCTAAAATAGGTGTCCAAATCTGGGCACTTAGATGACCAGAAAAGGAATAGAATGTCACTCCAAGTATTTAAAGTGGGGATGGACTTCATGATCTTTTAACTGCTGCTGAAAGCAAAATCTTGTGTTTTGCTTTTCTGAAATATATGATCATTGAATTGTCAGCATAATTATATTGTTACTGTATGAAATTTTTTTCACTGTTATATTCAAATCTGTGCAAAAAACATAGCATGCTCTCCTGATTCACTTACCAACAGGACCCATCCTCCAACAGTTTGATAGAAGAAAGTCAGCCAGAATTGTGGTTATAATACTACTACATGCCTGAAACTTCTGTACTTTTAACCATTTAGCACATTCTCTGGTTAAGAAAAGGAACCAAATCCATTAGAAAATGCATGCATCTATAATCCACTCCACAAGAGCTTCACTTGGATTTTAAGACTGAGTTCTGTTCAAGTAGGGTAGCAGTCGCAACAAAATCTATATCAGCTTGGGGATGAATTCCTTTCTTGTGCAGCTGTTTTGTAGGTCTGGGTGCCATTCACATTTCTAAGACTTACATGTGAAATGTTTGTTTTATGTATGAAATCTGTGTTATAGGTTGCTCTGGCAACAGAAGCTTGTTCTGTTGGGGATAAAATAACTCAAAAAAGGGAGCTAGATGCCTATGGAGATTTAAAAAACAGAGCTTTACATCTTTAGACTGTTGAATTGATCCCAAGTTAACAATGAATTGCTAATGTTATGATCTAATGGCTGAATGATGACCTATTCTAAAAGAAATCAGTCCATTACCCATATCTGTACCTAGATTATAAAAGCCACTATCAGAAATGTGTACTAAGTAGAACCCCACTCAACAAACTGGTAGAAACACCAAGAAATGAATAGCTGTAGGCATGACCTACTCCCTAAACCTTTTTTGTGAGAGTGAAGTAACAACAGTAGTAGTAGTAGTAGTAGTAGTTTATTTACAGCGTTTGCTAACACAATACATTAAAATTGATAATAAAATTATATATAACAATAAAATATATAATGTATGTTTATTGGTAAAAGTAGACAGTAAGATTACATGTTCTATCAATTTAAACAAAATTAAAACAGACAATATATGATGATGCAAAAATAGATAAAATGGAACAATATACAGTAGTAGAATAAATATAAAAAGAGGAATTTTATTTGATTTTTGCACTTATTCTTTGTGCAAGAAATGCAAATACACCCAGGAAGTACCTGCAGGTTGTAAGGTATTAGAGGAGAGCCAAATTGTTTTTTCCTCATTAGCCCAGTATTTAAAATTTTATCCACCAATGAAGAGACTATTTTTTTCCTTATAACTTCAAAGAATAAGCAAGGCCACAAATAGTGATTTAAATTGTCCCTCTCATTCTTCCCACAAGAACAAATCCTGTCTGGTTATGGGCAGGTAGTGGCAGACCCCATATAAACTGCACATCACATTTGACTGGATTGCAGTCTAGTGATGGCCTATTATTGTTTGTAGTTTTGTACTTCAGATAGGTAATTTTCTAGGCCAAAATTGTGCTCTATTAATCTCAAAAAAGGATAAATTTGAGAAGCTCTCACTATCTGCATAGCTGTCTGTTGGAATCTCTCATTCTTAAATATATATCTTGTTTTAAACATAGGGGTAATATTGAGTCAGTGATTGTCAACATGTTTCCTGGCTTCTTTGTCTGGAGAAGAATATAAATGTTATCAAAATAAGGGTTTATTTGGAAGAGGGGAAGCTTCTAAAATGCATGTCTTAGGGTATCTGATATGAGTACAGGCCCTAATTTATATTCAATCATTTAGTTTCTGAATTAAGGTGAAGTACTCAAATTGAGCAGCTTGTTTCAGATCACATCCCCACCCTCATCATAAACTTAGTTGAGATAAAAGCCCTCAAAAGCAATTAGGAATTTGTTTCTATTTTTGAATGAACCATGGGATCAGCACCCTATATTTCTGTCCATACAATATAATAGATTCTACCCTAGATCCATATACCTTTAGTGCTGCCAGTACCTACTAGTCTTATTGTAGAAGGATAAAACTCCATCCAAAGCTTGTTTTGTTTTAATGCTTACATTTTTATGTGTTTATTCAAACTCAGATGTTTATTAAAATTGATTTCAAGGTATTTAAATGAGGCTACCACCCTCCATTTCTTTTTGTGTAAAAACCAAACTTTCTTCTGTTTATTCCAAAAACCTCAGTTCCTTGGATCTAGCAGTGTTTATTTCCAAGCTATTTGAGACAATATTGCTGAAAAGCATCTAATAACTTTGGAAGGCTACCTGGGGTTGTGACATTAATAGATCATCAGCTGCATAAAGCAAAACAAGGGGGATAGAATAGGTGCATGCAATTGATTCCCTGTTAGCACATGTGTTAGGTCATTCAGAAATAGATTAAAAAGTGGTGGAACAAGCAGACATCATTGTCATTCTCTGTCTTACCTGAAAAACTACTAGACAGGCCACCACCAATCCTATGATGCACCCTAGATGCTGTCTTTAGGAGTAAGAGACAATGAATTATAGGAGAGCCTTATCCATTAATATTATTGCCAGTTTCTTCCATAACTTTAATCAGTTTATAGAGTCAAATGCTCCCCTTATGTCTATGAAGGCTACATATACATTACTGTGTCCTTTTACATATTTGGATGTCGAACAATACAGTCTTAAGCAACAGTCAATGCAAGAATAGTCTTTTCTAAAACTGGTCTGCTCTGCTCCCAGAATGTAATTTGGAGTAGAGTAGCTAATCCTCTAGCTTTGTCACTATTGAACTTTTCAGGAGTTGAAAGTTAATTAACAAATTAAAATAGAATAAAAATGACAAACAGGAGAAGTATGTTGAAAGATAAGCCACAGAGTTATTTGGTTTATAATCCATAAGAATAGGTTGACTGCTTTGTGACGTTTATAAAACCAGAAATGCAAAGCTCAATTTATTTTTGGAAGTCATTACCAGAGGCTGAAACAGATGCTTTACGGCAGCACAGATATTGATCTCTGCTGTTAATAAAGACAAGTGTTTTTCCATTTGTGCAGACATGGGTGAATATGCTTAGACCTTATTTCAAGGTTTGTTTTTTTAAATGTCAGGTAATGTTCAGTGTCAACTTCATATTCTTAAGCTCTCTCTCTCACTTTTCTAATGCTTTTACTTTTTTCTTTGCTTTCATTTCTTTCTCTCAATAATATCCTAATTTCAACTCACCTCTGTCCCCTACTCCTGACATAAGCAGGTTTGGTTTGCCTCTCATCTTGAGCTTCTCTCTTCCTAAACATTTGCTTCTTCTGCTTTAATTAAATATAAGACCCATGAGGTCAGTGTCACAAACAGTGGGGGAAACTGTTGCTACTGCACAGTAGTGTTGTTGGGCACTAACTTTGTGGCAACAATACTAGGCAGTAGTAATGAGCTACTGTGCAGTAGCTCATTTGTACTGCATAGTAGCATCATGGAAAAAGCAGTGCAGAGATCATGATGCCGGTTACTGCACAGTCTGTTTCTCATATACATGTGGTCACTGGGTGCATCTACACATGCTATTAATTCATATTAGGCTTACTGCACAGTAAAACACCGTGCAGTAAGCCTTTCCCAGCAGCACGTGTATATGTGCACTCTGTTGGTAACAGGGTGGGCTGGTACCACCCTGCTTTTCCCCTCTGCAGTAGTCAGGGGGAGCTCCAGGATACCCCGGGTGCTAGCCCAGGAACTGTCAAGGTGCATGGAGTTGGTCCCAATGTGAACAGGGCAAAGAGAGCTCTGCTGGCTTCAGCAGCAGCTGTCTCCTGGCCCTGTGCACATCATGAGGGGACCAAATGTGTACAGGGCTTGAAGACTGCTGCTCCTGCAGTTGGCAGAGTTCTCCTGATGCCATGCCCATTGGGACATGCAGCTGCCAGTGAGTCTCCTGCTAGGTGGGGCTTCCCTGGTCAGTCAGGTCCCTGGTTACTACTGTGTAGTAACTACTGTTCAGTTCATAGAATCATAGAAGTAGGGCCGAAAGGGACCTTGTAGATCTTCAAGTCCGACCCCCTGCCTGGGCAGGAGGAAAACTGGGCTCAAATGACCCCAGCCAGGTAGGCATCAAGCCGCTTCTTAAAGACCCCCAGGGTAGGAGCCAGCGCCACTTCCCTTGGAAGTTGGTTCCAGATCCTAGCCGCTCTAACTGTGAAGTAGTTCTTACGGATGTCTAATCTAAACCTTACTCTCTAACAGCTTGTGGCCATTATTCCTTGTTATCCTGGGGGGCGCTAGGGGAAACAAGGTCTCCCCCAAACCCTTCTGGTCCCCCCTAGTGAGTTTATAGACAGTCCCCAGGTCCCCAGGTCACCAGTTAATCTAGTATCTGTATTTACAGGCACAGTAACCTCATTTACTGTACAGTAAATGTCCCACACATGTAGACAGTAATGATTTACTGCATGGTAGATTAGTCTAATGTACAGTAAAGTGTCTTTTGTGTAAACGCACCCACTGGGCACCTCTTCACAAGACATTTACTGTGGAGCTGACTGATTAGCTCCACAGTAAACATCTCAGCATCTATACATGCACACCCATTAGGGTGCAGAAAACTAATACACTCTTCAGTAGGTTAGTACTTGTAAATCCAAGTGCTGCCCTGCTGCAGAATTTTTTTATGCACAGCAGTGCACATGTAGACATTGACCCAGCTGGCCAGGACATGAGAGTGCTTCAGTGCAGTGGCTGCCTGTTGGCTAATCCTGCTCTGAAGCACCCTCGTGCCCCAGCCAGCCTCTTCACATCACATTGAGCCAGATTGGAGCAGCCCTGGGCTGGCAGGCTGACCCGTGGGGCCTCATTCCGGCAGGAGCTGCTCTGACCAGGCTCCACATGCTATGCATGAATAAACTCTGGATATGATTGTTCCAGAGTTAATTGTTCCTAGGTTCATGTTCAAACAGAATGCCTAGGAGCAAAAAAACTCCAGAGCAATCAGCTCTGGAGTTTATTTATGTGCATGTGTAGATACACCCACTATTGCTCAATTTAATCGTTTCAAATCCTTTATAATTTTGATTTCAATCATAGTTTAAGAAATTCCTCAGGTTGTCTAAACATGCTTCCCATTACTTATTATTTTGTTTGCTGGTTTATAATAATGTATTAATTATCCACATCTATCCTCAATCGAGCATTATCATCATTTTATTTCACAACTCCTTACAACAATAAACCACCTCCAGCTGGCTACCTGACCAACAGGGGAAATGAAGTCTGCTGCCCTTCAGAGGTATCCTACTGGAAATTTCATTGTCTAAAAATGTAGCTTCCCTAGTCACTATGTTCACAAACTCTGATTCTCTTTCTGGGTATCTGGGGCCTTCTGAACTATAACCTCACATATAAGCTGCTGTAGCTTCTCTTTCCAGTAATTTAGATGAAGGAGGTAATATTGTTTTGGGACTTGTGCCTGTTGCATTCAGATCAGAAGAAAAGTGAAAAGTCCTTTCTCTTAATGTGGAATATCCAGAGCCTTTGGAACATGCTGCTTCCTCCCCTGCAAAACATATTTTCCTGAAGATAGGGGACTTGAGAGTGTGCATTCTCAGAGAAAGTAGACTCTCTCTGTGACGCTTTGGTCATGCTCAGACTTGGGAAATGCCAATGCAAAAGCCAAGGATACCATGGCTGGATACCATGGTTGAATGGTTTGTAGTCTTATTGGTTTGTATCTTACTGATTGCATCAGATTCGTTTGTTGTTTTTCAAACAAGCTTTCTTATGTTTTATAATTTTGGGGTTTTCCCCATCTTGGTGGAGTATCCACCTTTATATCAGTGCAATATAATTTCCCTTTTGCCCCAGCTGTTCACATAATACTGGGTCAGCAAAAGCAGGAATTCTGAGAAGGCAGAATGATCAGAGAAGGGTATGAGAATGGGCTATGTCATGTTGATTTTGGATGATTTTCTATTGCTAACTGTAGAAATATTAATGAGATCTTCCCTTTTCCATGCAACCCCTCTGTGTGAGGCAAAAATGTGGTATTTTGGGGTGAAGGAGGAAGAAATTCTAGAGAATAGTGGAAACGTGTCAAATATGGAAAAATACCTCTGTTGAGAATGGATTCTCCTTGTCACATATAATGTGCTGCGGACTGCTAGCTTTCCACTTTTTGTTCTTGACAAGCATAGGAGAATTATTTTTAAAATATGTGATAAAATAGAGATTTCTCCAAGATCCTGATTAATAATTCATTTCTAATCTTATCAAATAATTAAGTTAAGAATGAATGTCTTACTTTTTAAGTTAAAATCTGGAGATTTATGGAAAGTAAAGTATAATTCAATGCTTAAGAAATATATCATTAAAAGGCAATTTGGTTGGTCTTGTAATCTCTTTAATCTTAAAACGCAGGACCTCAACAACTGAATAACTTTATAACCAATGAGAGAATTCTAAAATTCTGACAAGTCATATAGAAAGATCCTTGGTTCAGGCTTTTATAATTTCAGATCCTTTACTTTGTTTTAATGGCAAAAAGCTAAAACATCTTAATTCCAACACTTAAAATCCTGAGGTGTGTTCTGGTTCCCTTTCAGTCTACTAATGTCTTATTCTTTTACCCTGAGAAAGTAAATAATGGCTGGAAAGGAAAGAAGACATTTTTTTGCAGATGGTGCTCAGATGATGCTACTGATGATACAAAACAAAACAAAACAAAACAAAAGCATCAACAAGAAATAGATCAGATTATGTCCTTCCATCTCACATTTTGGGGCAAATTGGGTTCAGATCCGGACTTTGTAGCTCATGCCTGTCTGTCTCTCTCACTCATTTTTTTGTTTTGTTTTTGTTTTTTTACACAGAAACATCTTCAGACCAAATACTTATGATTCATAGAATATCTTACAAGCCATTGTAATGGTTAGGAGTCATCTGTAGTATGTAGTCATGCAGTGTGACCTAGTCAGCTTAACTGAAACATGGTGGGATTCTACACACAACTGGGCAGTAGACATTGAGGGGTACAAGTTATATAGACAAGACAGAGTGGGGAGACAAGACAGAGTCGGGGCCTCTCTATGTTAAGGAGCAGTACACATCTTCTGTCATCAAGGCAGGAGTGGAGGAGGGGAATACCGAGACATTGTGGGTTAGGATCCAGGGGGGGCCAGGGGAGAAGGACTTGGTAGTGAGGGTCTACTACAGACCTCCTCACCAGGATGATGAGCTAGATGAGGTAGTCTCAAAGCAGCTTTCGGATGCCATACAGGCGAGGAAGGCAGTAGTCATGGGGGACCTAAATTACCCAGAAAGCAGCTGGGAGGAACAGGCAACCAAAAGAAGCCACTCAAGGAGGTTTTTACAATATGTGCAGGACCTCCACCTTACCCAGATGGTATCCAGTCCCACCAGGGGTAGCGTCCTGCTAGACCTGGTCCTAGCAACAGGGGATGATCTCATGGGGGACCTGCGGGTACACAGTACCCTGGGTGATAGTGACCACCACTTGGTAGAGTTCACTATCCAGCGAAGGGTGACAAAAGTATCCAGTGATGCTAGAGTCTTAGACTTCAGAAAGGCCAACTTTACTAAACTTAGGAACCTAGTTAGTGAGGTGGCCGAACTCAAGAGCATTGGGCTAATGGGGGTCCAAAAGGGTTGGAAGTTTCTCAAGGGAGTGATTCTTGTAGCACAAAGGAGTCTATCCCCTTATGCAGGAAAGGGGCTAAGAGGATAAAAAAGCCCCCTTGGCTGAACAGGGAGCTTCAGGAAAGACTGAGGGCAAAGAAAGAGAGATATAGGCAGTGGAAGCAGGGGGCAGCCACCAAGGAAGCGTACACCATCCTGGTGCACTATTGCAGGGAGTCAGTTAGGCAGGCCGAAGAAGGACTGGAGTTTAGGCTGGCTACAACAATCAAGGACAATAAAAAGTCCTTCTACAGATACATAGCAAGCAAAAAGAAGGCGCAGAGTAGCATAGGGCCCCTGCAGGGCAAATCAGGTCAGTTGGTGGTTGATGCAGACAAAAAGGCAGAGAACTCTTCAATGAGTTCTTTGTGTCAGTATTCCTTAATATTAAACAAGACAGTCCCCCCACCTTGAACATAGACAAATGTCCAAAAGGCACCAGAACACCAAAGGTTCATGCTGACTTAGTTAAAGAGCATTTGGAAGGGCTGGATGGGTACAAGTCAGCCAGCCCGGATGACCTCCATCCATGGGTGCTGAAGGAATTGGCCAGTGTCATTGCTGAGCTGCTGGCACAGCTGTTTGAGCTCTCATGGTGCTCCGGACAGGTCCTTGAGGACTGGAAAAAGGCCAACATGGTGCCCATTTTTAAGAAGGGGAGAAGGGAGGAGCCGGGTAACTTTAGGCCAGTCAGTCTTACCTCTATCCCTGGGAAAATACTGGAAAAAATCATCAAAGAGCGCATTTGTGAAGGCCCAGCAGGGGAAATGATGCTGAAAGGAAACCAGCACAGGTTCATCATGGGTAGATCCTGCCTGACAAACCTTATAGCCTTTTATGACCAGGTCACACACTGCCTTGACACAGGAGCAGAGGCCGATGTCATCTACCTGGATTTTAGGAAGGCCTTCGATACAGTTTAGTATCCTAGTCTCATAGGGAAGCTAATGAGCTGTGGAGTGGATGCCTACACAGTCAGGTGGGTGGCTAACTGGCTTAGGGACTACACCCAGAGAGTGGTGGTTGATGGGTCATTTTCAACCTGGAGGGAGGTGGGCAGTGGGGTCACACAGGGTTCGGTCCTTGGGCCGGTATTATTTAACATCTTCATCAGTGATTTGAACGAGGATGTGTTGAGCACCCTCTCCAAGTTCGCAGATGATACCAAATTATGGGGCAAAGTTAATATATCAGAGGGCAGGGAGCAGTTACAGGCCAACCTGGACAGGTTAGATCAATGGGCGGAACGTAATAGGATGCAATTCAACAAAGATAAATGTAAGGTACTCCACCTAGGAAGGAGGAATCCCCAGCACACCTACAGGTTGGGGGATGTCCTCCTCAGCAGCTCAGAGGCTGAGAGAGAACTTGAAGTCATAGTTGACTCCAAGATGAACATGAGCCAGCAGTGCAACAAGGCCATCAACAAAGCTAATTGCACTTTGTTGTGTATTAGCAGATGCATGACCAACAGATCAAGGGAAGTGATGCTCCCCTTCTATGCAGCACTAGTCAGGCCGTAGTTGGAGTACTTGTCCAGTTTTGGGCACCACACTTCAAGAGGGACATGGAGGATTTGGAAAGGGTTCAGAGGAGGGCCACCTGCATGATTAGTGGTCTCCGTGAAAGACCCTATGAGAAGCGGCTGAGAGATATGGGGCTGAGAGATATGGATCTCTTCAGCCTATACAAAAGACGGCTGAGGGGTGACCTTGTGGCTGCCTATACATTTATCAGGGGAGGACAGCAGGGGATTGGGGATGTGCTGTTCACCAGAGCGCCTTGGGGAGTAACTAGAAATAATGGGTGCAAACTAGTGGAGAGTAGATTTAGGTTAGACATTAGGAAGAAATTTTTTACAATAAGGGTGGCCAGAGTCTGGAATGGGCTTCCAAGAGAGGTGGCGCTATCACCTAACTTGGAGGTCTTAAAGAGGAGGCTTGACAATTACCTGGCTGTGGTCATCTGACCTCAGTCCTCTTTCCTGCCAGAGGTGGGGGGTCAGACACAATGATCCATTGGGTCCCTTCTGACTCTATAATCTATGAATCTATGAACCTTCATAGGTTCTGACTCCTCTTTTAAATCTCAAACTCCATTCTCAGTCACAAAAATCTCAAGATGCTGAGTAACAATATCCCTGGGCTCAGTTTTTGCTCTCTCCAAACAGTTCCTGCATGATACAATTTTTATTTTATATGGATATGGAGATAGTCTCATGCTTAGCCATGGTCATTACACTTCACATGGTTTTTAGTTCTCAAAGTGTCAAGAGCTGAAGATTACTGGGTGCGTCTACATGAGATGCTTCAAGTGCAGTAGACTAATTCTACTGTCCATTAGCACAGCAGGCAAAACCCACGCTAATGTAAATTAGTCCATTGCACATTAGAATTAGAATTAATCTACTGCACATTAGCATCACCTAAAATGTGTACACCAGTTACTGCTTAGTACCTTTTATTACAGGTACTAAACTAAATGTATAGTAACCATTATGCATTAATGCATGTGTAGACATGTACACTGAGATTTATCTTTCTGGATATTTATTTATGAGAAGACACTGAACAGTGATTCTTAACCAGAGTGCCCCAACACTCTGGGGTGCCTTGAGCTCTTTTCAAGGGTGCTGAAGGATGCCACACAATGTTAGCACTGTTCGATATGCAAACATAATATACAAGATAATGCCAGAGATTTCAAATAGGAATCCATGTAGTGTTAAAAACATTCTGACCTTTTGTGGTCTTTCTGAGTTCTTTGCAACAGGACAATTGCTCAATTATAGTAAAAAAAGAAAAGAAAGCTAAGAGCTGGCATTTTCCAACAGGTGTCTTCAGTCTGTCAAAGGGATCTTTGAGGCTAAACATGTTGAGAATCACTGTATTAGAGGTACCCAAAAATTGTAACTTTGAAGTGTTATTTATTCATACAAAAAGGGTCCTGAAAAAATAGCTGGAGCAGATGACAAGGAGTATAGGTTAGTTCTTGAAAGAGCCACATCTTTTGCAACAGTTTTCAACTGCTGTGGTAGTTTTGAATCAATATATATTTCTTCCCCTACTATTAGCGGAAAGATAATTTAAAATTCCACTTTCAGTCAGTGCTCTACAAAGGAAGAAATTTTCTAAATTCCTATGGTTAACTTCATATTTGAAAAAAAAAAGCACAGATTTAAAATATGGTACATAAATGTATCCTGGTCTACATGTGAACTGTCATGTGCAGGAGGGTACTGGCTGTGAACATCAAAATGGGGTTGAGTGCTCAGGTGTGAAACTAGTGCTCCGAGACACTTGGGATGCCTGTAGATGCGTGGGGAGGCTGCTCCGACTTGCTGTAATTACAGTGCATCAGAGCAGACTTGTTTAATCTGCTCAGTATTCCGCTCAATTATTTGTGTCTACTGGAGCGTGCTAATTAGCATGCCTCCAGCAGCCTCCAGCATGTTTCAAAATGGCAGTGGGGGCGCTTTAACTAAAGCTTGTTGGATGAGCTGTAGTTAAAGTGCTCTGTCAACATTTTGAATGTGGAGATGCTAATATATAAGACGCCGTGGGTGCTTTAATTAGAGCAGCTCCAAGAGGTGTATATTGCCTCCAAGAGCCACTCTAATTAAAGCGTCCCCCCATCACACTGGAGCACATGTAAAAATGTTCTTGAAGCCTGACACTTCATTTTTGTTACATAAGGCTTATGCTAGCAGAAGTCTATTCATTTTCAACAGATAAAACTAGTGTAAGGGAGTAGAGAACCAGGATGCCACTTTTTTCAGTTTGGGACTTCAAAGTAAAAGCATGTGTCCTTCATCAAATTGTAGTTAAATGAACTGCATGCTCTACTTTTGGAAGTACTTGGCTCTAAAAAAAATTGCATTTCAAAACTATTTGTCAACTAGCTGATTACTAGTTAAAAATGTTGTTTATATTTTTTCCGCAAATATATGTATTCATTTGAGAACATACAAAAGTGTATGCATCCATACAAAACTGTATGCATCACAGAATAATGAACTACAGACAAATCAAATAAAAAATCAAGAATATACAAAGCAAAATCCCATACAGCTACTGCACATCACCCACCCCACAAAACTTCTCTTTGGTTCTCATTTGCATGGCTTTTAGGCATCCATATCACAAAACATGATCCTATTCCACACTCTACAACTATCACCAAGTCACATGGACATCTGTATGTCTTATGCCTTCTAAATATTCTCATAAATGCTTCACGGAGGTATCCACCATCTTTTATATTTGATTTCAATCCTGATCCATCTGGGAATCTATAAATATTGTGTAAATCCCTAAATCACTAGTCAGAGCAAAACTATGATTAATGAAGAAGAGGAGGCTCCACCAAGCTGTTAGTCTAATTGTTAAGACATTTGCCCAGGATGTAGGACCTGGCAAAGTTCTAGGACCTTCAAAGTCAGATGGAGTCTGAAGCCACATCTCATTTCACAACAAAATGCCTGTGATGCACTTGGGGATGCCTTTGTACCTTCAGGGGTATCTTTCAGCTCCAAACCCTTCTCTGCTGTTTGCTGCTTGACCACTGAGAACAAGATGAGACGTGCCAGGAACCAACTCCTTGGCTCAGGGTGTCTCAGCTGCACCTGCATTTCTTGGGCCTTGATAGCTCTTAGCAGAGGAGATTTTGCTAGTTTAAGAAATGTACCCTTTTGTCTGGCTGTGCTAGGAACTGGATATCTCCCTCACACAAGAGGTCTGTCTGTATGGTCAAATGCTCTGAAATCACACTTACACAGACAATAAGTAAACTATAAGAAACAGCAAAACAGCTTTTTGGAGAAAGAAGATAAATCACAGAAATCAGTAACCATATGTTGAATACAGACAAAGCTACAGGACAAAACAAGGGCAGTTATTTGCATACTTCTTCCACTGAGTTCTTGGGAAGCATATATTATGCCTATACCTGTTTATCAGACCAGAAATCTTTCCTGATCCCATTACATTTAGGAAGTGTTTATATCCTTTGTGCTTAATCCAATACCCCATGATCTATTATCAGACATTTATAGTTTCTCACTTTTCTCCAACTGTGATAAGTATTGGTCTTTGAAAAGACTGCTTCCAGGCATCAGCCTTACTACAGGCTTCCTGTTTGGAGTGCAAGCCATCATTGTCTGTTTGCTGATGGACCTGGACCCAGTAAGCACCCTTGTGGGAGGCCAGTGTGAACAACCATCTTGGATGCAAATTCTCAGTGGGTGACTACACATTTGCAATTTATTCAAAGCAATGAACTCCAGAGCAGTTTGGGTTGTAATAAACTACTCCTGGGAGCAGCATTTACATGTGTGCCTGGAACAGCAACATTTTGAGCTGGGGCAGAGCAGTTTACATCAAGACTGCTCCTGTCCTGCTCTGCTTCAGGCTCCAGGTGACAGCATCGGGTGGTGGAGAGGATGACTGGAGCATGCGGGTGCTAGAAGTGTAGAGTTGTGTGGCTAGACAGAAAGGAGGAGTCTGGTTCCCTGTTGGCTGGCCTGACTGGGCACAATTTACACTTGTGGTCAGTGTCTATGCTAAGTGTTTAATCACAGTTAATTACTTTGTGGTAAGGTAGTACTGTCCCAGGCTGTAATATCTTACAGCAGTGTTAATTAGTTTACTCTGTCCTAAATTTAGAATGGGCTTCCAAGGGAGGTGGTGCTCTCCCCTACCTTGGGGGTCTTTAAGAGAAGGCTGGATAGGCCTCTGGCTCAGGTCATCTGACCCCAGCACTATTTCCTGCCTAGGCAGGGAGGCGGACTCGATGATCTGTTGAGGTCCCTTCTGACCCTAGCGTCTATGAATCTATAATAGCATCACACATGTAGATGAGGATGCTTTACTCCACAGCTAATTAGTGCACTCCACAATAAAGTGCACATGTAGACATGGCCACTGATTATTTATTTCAGCTATTAAGGCTTTGTTCCTCTTCCAGGTGCGAATAGCTTTTGTTCTACCCAAGGCCTAATCGGCTGTCACTTGACTGATCAATGAGAGTCCCTTATAAAATAAAAAAATTACATTCTCATCAAATATCATGATTCTTACAACAAAACAAAGGTAAATAAAGCACAGCTTAAAAGTAGCTATGAATAGATACCATATAGTGAATCTAAACACATCTTAACATTACCTAGAAACAGAAACTACCCACTGTATCAGCGGAGTTGATTCATGAGACCATCTGTGCATACTTTTCCATGAACCCACAAAATATTATGGGTTTGTGACAGTCCCCTAACCTCTAATTTGTGGGCTAGGCAGGGCTGAGGATACTTTCACCTTTTCTGTTGAAGCTGGGCCTTTAAGGCAACCAAAATTATGAGAGTCTGAAGGGCCAGAAAGAGTGCATGCAGAAAAGTGTGAGGTGGGTACTGCCTGGAAAGGAGGAGCCCAGGATTCAGGAATCTGTTTCAAATACTATTTGTTTATATCTTTTTGGATAAACATTAGTGGAAAGATTGTGATTGATCACTTTTAATGTATTAGGATGCCCATTGGAAGGAGAGAAGAGCTATGTGTCTTCTAGGGTAGATTAGGATCATACTCCTGAAGTAAAACATGTATTTTTGTGCTAGCCAAGGGAAAGATTTAGAAATAGAATAGGATATGGGCCCTTGTCTTCTCTTTTCAGGTGATACCATCTCTATCATAGCAACAATCCTCACAAGTTTAAAAGATGGGACATGACATTTTTCAAGTTCTAGGATCAATTTCTTCTTAAAACCTTTTCTTACATAATGAGTTTCAAGATGATTGAGCATTGTGAACTGATGAAAAATTATGTACTGCATAGCAAACACAGGATTCCAATTCAGGAAACACATTTCATGGAGGTAACTTAATATATATGACTACGTCCATTAACCCATTATAGGACTCAATTGATGTCTTAAGATTTTGTAATGTACCTACATCATTTTGTGTTGTTAGAACAGTTGCACTCTGATTCTCATACTGCCAACACGTCATTGTTCAACAGACTAGATTTGAGCAAGAATATAATAAATGAGTTTTGATTTTTAGATTTTACTTTCATTTAGATTAATCAACAAATCTTGTAGTAGTTGTTCTCTGTTTCTCATCAACATATACGTTTAAACAATAGTCAAATCTATCTTCAAATGATTCAAGTGCACCAGCCAGATTTGTTAGCCATTAGGGCTGTGCAAAGCTTTGGGTGTTGACTTGGTCCAGAGGAGATTAGGCCTGATTCGTTGGCTGAATCTTTGAATCCAAATTGAGATTTGGAGATTCTGGCAGTCCCCACTTGCTGCCGCAGGGAGCTGGAAGCGGACTCCGTGCCGGTAAGTAGGGGGTGAGGGCAAGGCTGGATGAAGGGGGAGGGGACCATTGGGGGACCCCCACCAAGCCCCATCCCCTGCCTGCTCCCCCAGCCCCCTGAGTGCCCCCTGACCCTGCCTGCTGTCTCAGCCCTGTCAATGGCTTCCCTGCCTCTGGCCCATGTCCCAACTCTTTAAAAAAAAAAAAAAAAAAAAAGAAACCCCACACTCACTGGATGCTCCAGAAGTGGGGGGCAGCAAGGATTGCCCCCCTCCCCCACCAGGCAGAAGCCATTGAGTGCAGGGCTTTTTTTAGTCATATTGTAACCTCACATACAGTTTTGGGAATAGACGAAAGGTGAATGCAAGTTTTCATATTGAAAGTTCTCTTGAAAATCATAGAATCATAGAAAGTTAGGTTTAAAAGGGTCCTCAGGAGGTCATTTAGTCCAACCCCCTGCTCAAAGCAGGACCATCCTCAAGTATATCATTCCAGCCAGGGCTTTTTCAAACCTGGTCTTAAAAACATCCAAGGATGAAAACTTCATGACCTCTATAGGTAACCCATTCTAATGATTTACCACCCCCCTAGTGAAAGAGTTTTTCCTAATATCCAACCTAAACCTCCCTTGCTGCAACTTGAAACCATTGCTGTTTGTTTTGTCATCTGTCAGCAGCGAGAACAGCCTAACTACACCCTCTTTGGAACCACCCTTCAGGTAGTTAAAGGCTCCTGGAGGTTTTGGCACACAGGGTTGCATGGGTTTCAGAACTGAACAGATGGTCCTTTCTTGGATGTTTCTAGTGCAGAGAGTGCTGTGAAATGACATATACTTTAAATGAGTTGCTGAAGATTTAAGCAGAAAAAAGCAGTAGGAAGGTAAAATGATAGCAAAAATACTTTTTCACTGGTATTGCTCCTCATAGCAAATTTTTATCATTAACTTTATTTGCTATATTGCCATTTCATGTATAAAAAACATTCATTCCACTATGTCAGTAAGTTAGTAGAGTCATTACACTATCCAACAGTGTATTACTGTTCTACAGAAGCATTTAAGATGCAGCAATGTGGCAGAATGGGCTGTTTTCTGGTGATGGTCTTTGTAAAGAAGTCTGACAAGCCCTTGTGACAACATTTGTCTTTGCAGCTTGAGACTAAAAAGATTTGATGCATTGTGTCTTGTTAGGTCTGCTTCTGTCAACATGTGGTATTGCATGGCTCAGAGTAATGCAATACGATGGGAGCTGTAACACATCAGAGAGACTTGAAACTTGTTTTGTAGGTTGAATAATGGCAAAGGTGTGTATATATATATCACTGTAGGATTTGTCTTCTATAATGCTAAATATGTAAGAGGACTACTATAAGAAAACAATTATAAAGCTAAAGTTACAGCTGAGATGAAAGTGTAGGAAAGATTCTCTTCCCTTCTCTTGATGTGAGAAGTAATTTAAACAGAAGAGGTAAGATGATGTGTTCACCTAAGAAATCTTTGTATGTGAGGCTCAATACCTTTTCATGTCTAAAAACTGCCCATTCTTCTAGCTAAAGCTGAGGAGAGAAAGACAATGAAAAATATTTTTGATATTAAGTTACTGAATTTACAAAGGACCTTCCTACACTGCAAGGCTATACAGCTGGCTTAAACAGAAGGGCTTTTGTCTGTGAAATAGAATTGAGGAAGAGAGCAGGATTAAGACTGGGGTTTTAGAATATATGAGCTAGTTTCCTTGCTGTTTCATAGGAGTTTCTGTGTACCTGTGGAAGACACTTAATGCCAGATCAGATTCTACTTGTAGGTACCTACACATGATATGAAGGTGGGGACCTCCCAAGGTTACAGGAAAATGCACAGTCTAGCAGCCCGAGTTTACAGGATGTGGACATTAAAGAGAAATGAGCAAAAACACTTTTACATGACAATAACTGGGATTGGAAGCAAGACTATTTGGTAAACTAGCTAGATATGATTTATTGCAAACTCTGATAGTTCAACTCCTGGAATTGCTAAAGTTGTGGCAGAGACCTGATAAGCCTCCAAGATTTCACTTCTGATGGGAATAATATTGCAATATAGGAAGAAATCAATTAAAGTCTTGAAGGTGTAAAGTTATTTAAAATGCAAACAGTCTGACTGGGTCTTCGTTTACATCTACTTTGCACTGATAGAAATTAGTGCCTGAGAGGTAGAGTAATGAAGACTTTGAACCAGATTCAATATGGAACTTTTTAAAGACAATACTGAGACTGATAAAGTGTAGATAACTCTTTAGCTGATATTGTAAAATCTAATATTTTTCTCCTCCCCTTTTAATAGCACTGTAATTGTGTAGACTATAATTGAATCAAAGTATAGGTATTGTCAATAAAAAGGTATTCTTCAGTAAAGATAAAGAAGATAAAGACTATTCTAATATATATATTTTTTAGACATTAATAGAAGATAAGGTAAAACAACCCAAACTATTCTCTCTTCCTTATATGGGATGAATAATTTGGGATCCCAGACAACAATATGGTTCCTTGTTGGAGAGAAATGAAAGAAGCATGCATTACATGGGATATAATTGCAACTAAAGCACAAAACCTTTGAGTGGGACACAGCACATTATGATGACAGAAACCGTGTGTCTCTTTTCCTGATCTTTTTGGTAAAAAATAATAACTAAGAAGAAGTGGCCTCTTGTAAGCAATTGCAGAGAGAACAGGTTGAAAGCTGATGGAAATGTAGCAGTCATTGAGAAGATAAAAGTTTGAAAACTAAGCCTTCTCACAGGAGCA
>NW_005843098.1:127864-134523 GCF_000455745.1 Alligator sinensis
TATCTGCTGTCTTTCACACTAAAAGCTGTCATATTTTAGAACTTAGCAAGAAATGCTACACAATGGAAACTACTGATCATGAACAACAAATAAAATTGGCTGACAGCACCTTATATCTTATAAGATGTGTGATGCTTGGATGGCACAGAATATTTTTAATGATTTTGCTAGACCCAGTACATGTTGTTGCCCCTACATTTGATGTAGTTCCAATTTAGTGAACCATTTTTTCCCCCCAACACTGCACTGCAATGCAAGAACCTGAAAGCAAACAATGCTTAGAACCTCTCATTTTCAGTATTGTTTCCTTTACCTCTGGCACCTCCAAGTGCAAAGGGCATCCATGTATTTCTGCCAATTACTCTAGACTTGAGTTTGCCCATTCAAGCTTTTGAGATTTGTATTGATTGAGTGGGCTTTTTTCTCTATTGTTCTGCCTAATATTGCCTACCTCTTCGCTTTCTGGATACTATCCATGTTATCACTTGATGTAGAAGTCATACAAGTGGCATTTGTAAAGTATGACCTAAATGTGTCCATTGTTGCCTTGACTATGCTCAAATACCAACTGACTTAGCCATACAATTCATTTTTGTGAGTCAAATAGGACTGGTACCTAATTCACAGGAATCTGAATCATAGCGGGGCAGAATGGAAAGGCAGTAGAAATGTGGCTGGAGTTACAATGCTTAGAAGGGATCTACTCTGGCTACATAGGCTATTGGGCTAAATGGCTGAAGGGTCTCCCTGTTAGTCAATTTTTTTCTGGAAGTAGATGTTAGAGGACTTAGGGCTGTTACACATTACAATTGATGTGTTAAACCTATGGAATATTATATGATATTAAAGTTAGAACATGCTCTGAGGTTTGCATGATAAGATTTCATACAATCTCTGACCTGCTATAACTTGCTCCTAGAGGGCTGGTGAGCAGAAATGTAGCTAAGACTCAGGACTCCTGGGTTTGGGCTGGTCTGGAGTTAGAGCAGGCTGTGTTACCAGTCTCCCTGCTTGGGGATTTTGTGCCCAGCCATGGGCGAGTTTCCTATGCAGGTCAGCAGCCCTAAGCAGGCAGATGGCAGCACAGCCACCCTACAGCTCCATGCTCTTGCCTGGCCATGTTGCAATCCATAGGTAGATCTAAAATTTTGAAAAGAAGTTTGCAAATGGACAACACATTTTTCTTCAGTTAAAAAATAGAAGCTTTATTAATATGCTCTGGGCCTATGGCTATATTATTCAATTTAAGATTAAAACAGTTACAAATATAACTTCATTGGAGGCGTGTCTACATGTGCAATTACTGTGCCTCAGTCTCAATTTGAGCCAGAGTAAACTAATCCTGGAATCACCGTCTACATGTGCTTAAGGACAGTAATTTACTCCACCGTTCGACAGTACCTATGTCTGATGGGACTATGCAGTGTCAACAATTGGCGACTCCTCTGGGACAAGGGTAGTAACCTGACTGATCAGGGAAGTTGTTGGTACAGAGTGACCCTTTCTAGAGGAATTAGCTGAGATTTGTAGTAAGGTAGAGATTTGTAGTAAGGTAATTGTGACTAGGGTTGTAAGTTTAATGCAGGAGATATTGTTTGTTACTGCTGACTAGGAAACTTTGTCTAGGTCAAGCACTGTAGTGGACACAGGTACATGCTGTGGTCTGCTTGGGATTAAGTAAGAACCTCCTGTTGTGTTTACAGTAGGAAGTTAGAGAGCACAGAAAGTCATCTCTCTGCTGGAAAGGCTGTGTGAATGAACAGGGTCCTTTGACTCTAAGGGCCTTGGGAAGGGTTACAGTCTTCCATGTGAATGGCTACAAGAGCAGTCTTGTATGTTTTCTGTGGAGTTTGTAAGGTGTAGGTTATAGATGCAGGTTTGGCAAAGCAGAGTGTTTCCAGGTAGTGCAGCTTCTGAAAGATCAGAGACAGTTAGATCAATGAGAGACAGATACTCTGGGATCCTGTGTGCACCAGAAAATAGAGGCAGCAGGTAGCACAGAAAGAGACAATGTATGTTACTGGATATCTGCTCAGGAAGTGGCAGAGAATTTGTGCTTGAAAAGTGAGGGAGAAACCTTAGCTCTCCCCCTGCCTCTCCAGGAACAGTGAAGAACCTATATAGGTGAGAGTGTAACAGCTTGTTTTGGGAAAAATCAGGGTACAGCTGTGTAAGCAGAGATCAGTGCCCAGAATTACTTTGAGTTACTCTGGGCAGAGAAAGAGGAGTGATCTTACCAGAGGCATGTTTTGCTTTTTTCTCTGCACAGGTATAGTTTGAAGGTTCCCTTTTTGAGCAAGCAGGGCGGCTTTCTTGGTCCTGGAACAGAGCGTGTTGGACTGTGTGTTTGGGAGGGAGAGAGGCAGAGATTGTTTTTGGTTTGTCAAAGCAAGGCCAGCACAGAGTGTGCAGCTTTTAGACAGAGGGAGAGACAAAGACCAAGCCTTGCTGGATGGATTGGTTTGCAGAGAGCAAGGCAAGAAGGGGCCACTGATGAGAACGGATTGTGAAGTCTATAGACCAAAAAGGATATGGTTAAGAAGTGGAAAGGGAAAGGAAGCTGAAAGTTAGGTAAGAAGAGAGTGTGGATTAGATAAGACCCAGAAGAGAGTGTGGATTAGGTGAGACCCAGAAAAAAATCTGCTGAAAAAAGTACTGGCATCAGAGACTTGAGAGAGAATTGCTAGACGCAGAGAGACCTGCTAGAGTGAGAGATCTATGAAGGTGTTTGAGAACAGACTCACAGAGCACAGAGAGAAATTGAGAGTGCATGCTAAAGAGCAGAGCCCACCCAAAGTTTGTGAGAGCATGGAAAGCCAGGGACTCACAGTCTGAAAGGTGTGAGGCAGAGTTAATGACTTAGAGTCCAGGCAGGATTAGTTCTGGAGAGAATAAAACTGGATGAGTCCAGAGGCTCTGAGGGGAGCCAAGAAAGAGATAAAGATCTGATGAAGGGTCTGCAGGGCTGTAGAAGACCAAGTGATCTGGCAGTCCAGAGAAGGGGCGAGGAGAAAAGATCACTGTTAAAGTGGCCAGATCCAGGAGCCTATGATCTCATCTGGCCTGAGGAGAGGCCAGGAAGCCCAGAAGTGAGAGACGGTGCCCATGAGGAGTAAAGAAGGCCATAGCAGGAGAATGGAGAGTTTGGTTCCAGGTATGACCTGAAACTGCCACCCTCCTGGATGTGGCTAGTGTGGTGGAGTTACCCGTAGTGGGGTAGGCTCTCCAAAATGCTGCATAATAACCACCTTGAGGAAAGGGCAGGGGCGAGTATAAGGCACCTTAAAACCCTAGCTCCCACCACCTTGTGGGTTACACTTCATTGAGAAAAGGCTAGGGGGGGCATACCCCAACAGAAAAACCCTTGGTGAAAGCCAGGAGAAAAAGATGTGTGGCAGAAATACACCTTGGTGTCATGCTGAGAGGAGAGCACTGCCCCGCCATGGGTAGCTCTACCACAATAACCACATCCAGGAGGGTGGCAGTTTCTGGTCATACTCAGAACTAAACTCTCAACTCTCCTGCTATGGTCTTCTTCACTCCTCATGGGCACAGTCTCTCACTTCTGGGCTTCCTGGCTTCTCCTCAGGCCAGCTGAGATCACAGACTTCTGGTTCTGGCAGCTTTAACAGTGGTCTTTTCTCTGTGCCCCTTCTCTGGACTGCCAGATCACTTGGTCTTCTAGGGCCCTGCAGACCCAGGTCTTTCTCTCTCTCTTGGCTTCCCTCAGAGCCTCTGGACTTACCCAGTTCTATTCTTTCCTGATCTAATCCTGCCTGGACTCCAAGTCACTAACTCCATCTCACAAACCTTTCAGATGGAGTCCCTGGCTTTCCATGCTCTCACAAACTTTGGCTGGGCTCTGTTCTTTAGCACCCACTCTCAATTCCTTTCTGTGCTCTGTGAGTCTGTTCTCAAACACCTTCAAAGCTCTCTCACTCTCCAGCAGGTCTCTCTGGAGTCTCTCTTAACTCTGGCAATACTTTTTCCAGCAGCTCCTTCTTTCTAGCAACTCTCTAGAGTCACAACACTTCCTTCTTCTGGGTCTTACCCAACTTACAGCTTTCCTTTCCCTTACCAGATCTTAACCATACCTTTTCTGGGTACAGATTTTACAATCTGTTCTTATCCGTGGCCCTTCCTGCCTTGTTGTTTGCAAACCAATCCATCCAGCAAATCTTGGTCTCTCTCTCTCGCTCTCTCTCCAGCCACACACTCTGTCTCTCATCAAAAACAATCTCTGTCGCTCTCCTTTATAGACACAGTCCAGCAAGCTCCGTTCCAGGACTGAGAAAGTTCCCCTGAAAGACTGTGGGTAACGAATTACACACCACACACAATCCCTTCAGAAAAGCTCTTTCTACCTCAACAGGAACCCTCAAACTATGCCTCTGCAGAGAAAAAAAAACAAAACATGCCTCTGATAAGATCATTTCTTTTCTTTCTTTGCCCAGAATAACATCTGTTTACACACCTGTACCCTTATGTTTCCCAAAACAAGCTGTTACACTTTCTCCTATCTAGCTTCTTCACTGTTCCTGGAGAAGCAGGAGGAAAGCTAAGGTTTCTCCCATACTTTCCAAGCACAAATTCTCTGCCACTGCTTGAGCAGATGTCCAGTAACATACCTTATCTCTTTTTGTGCTACCTGCTACTTCTATTGTCTGGTGCACACAGGATCCCAGAGGATCTGTTACTAGTACCATGCCTCTCAACTGTCTCTGATCTCTCTGAAGCTGCACTGCCTGGATAACACTCTGCCTTGCCATAACCTGCACCTGTAACCTACACTGTACAGACTCCAGAGCAAACACATAACTGCTCTTGTAACCATTCACAAAAGACTGTAAGGACCTTAGAGTCAAAGGGTCCTATTCGTTCATGCAGCCTTTCCAGCAGAGAGAGAACTTTCTCTGCTCTCTAGCTACCTATTGCGAAAACAATAGTTATGACCCCTGGTTCCCTGGCACTCCATCCCTCTGGGGCAGTATAGGTCAGAAGGTCCACATGGTGGGAGACCTGAGAAAAGTGCGTTTTGAGATATCAAAGGATCATTCATTACTCATGCTATCTCTGATGTTAGTGCAACATATGATTGCTCACAGTGACATAACTTTACAATGCTTGGAGCACACTTGGCATGAGTTTTCTGGGTTTAATGCACAGAGGGCCTGTCTACACCTGATATTACATCACCGCAGCAATGCATTACAGTTATGTAGCATCCCTACACATGACCAGCAGGTACTTCGCCATACTGACGTGCTTCCCCAGCATAGCGCACCACTACGGTGAAGTGATTTAGTACTTCTCCATAATGACATGTTGCCAAAGGGACATGTATAGATGCATCCAGATATGCATAATTTCACTGGATTTAACATATGCTAAAGGTAACATGTAACAAGGCCCTTACATGGAGCTACCTACCTTTCCAGGTAGAATAGAATTACCACAGCACATAAGTGCCTGGAGCAGACCACTTTGAGGTATGATTGTTGCAACTTGCTCAGGGCAGAGTGGGAGAATAGGATTTAAAATGAATGGAAACACCCTGAAGTGCCCCTTAACTGTCAAAAGGTGGAGTTGGATTGGGGCCAAAGTGTCTAGGCAGAAAGGAGCTACTTTTCCCAGACAATCTTTTCTCCAGTATTTCATTTTCATCTTTTGCCACTGTCAGTATATCACTTATGGGCACAATTCAGCACTACGCTCCCAGAGTTATTTTATATGCCCTCCATTTATGCTTGCCATGTCTTTTATTTAAGGGCACTTCTAAAAATATTTTTATACATTTGGCATGGGTCATTATTCATCTGCTCTATGGACAGTTTACTAGTTAGTTGGAAGCCTATAGATGATATATTAGAAGATAGATGTCTAGAGTCCGTTTCTCAAACTTGTTTGAAGGAGTGATCTCCTGCTTGACATTACCATGCATATTATTTTCATTATTGTTTTGAAAATATTTTCTTTCCTAAAATGGAGATCACAAGACATCCAGCAAAAAAGAGTTAAGAGGAGTGGTTCAGCTACCAGCCAAATGGGAAACATAAATCAGTGTTATTGGCTATAAAATCAGTGGTTAGATTTAATGTGTGTTTGTTCTTAAGGCTCTTTCTTTTCAGTCTGTATATTTTGATTTTTTTCCATTCCGTTTTTAACTTTCCCTAATATCTTTATGTCAACATTTGCCAATTTGTTGTACCTTTTTATTTTTTGTTTATCCTGTGCCATTGTAAATGAATGATGTACTGATGAATATAGCTAGAAAAGAGGCAATGTTTTTGGCTTTTTCACATCATTTTAGTTGATTTAAGTACACATTTATACCTTCATTTGTATTTCCCTTATTCACCATCTGATGAAATCTATGTTTTTTCACATATTAAATCTGGAAGAGAATTAAAATAATTTAGTTAATCCCTAGGACTAATACAAGATTATTTCCTGCAGTAGGTATACCCTCCAGTATCTCTCCCTCCTGTGTTTCATCTTTCTTACTAGAAGTTTGCACCCATGAATGCTCATATTGCACAAACTTTGCTTAGTTTCTTTTTCATGGAATCTGTTTTCCTCTGGAGCCTAAATGGCAATTTCCTAGCTGTGTAGGGGTTTTTTTTGCAGTTACGCACAGTTTGCAATTCTATTTTCCCTAC
>NW_005843098.1:134554-143998 GCF_000455745.1 Alligator sinensis
CATGTAAGCATAAATAAAAATGAATAAGGATGGTGACACTATGTCCTGTATAGTTGTTTTATTAATTGGAGCTCTTGCCCATTCAATCGTATAGCTCTTGTAGTGCAATCTTTGTGATGGCAATTTTTCAAATACTTTTTTGAGGTCAATAAAATGTGATCATATTGCTTTTCCCCATCTCCGTGGGAGCACTACTCTGCATAGTGCTAGTTAAGTAAATCAAATCAAACTTCTACCATCACTTTGAAAAACTGTTTCATAGTCAGATGTAAAGTTAGGAATTTTCTGAATGATTTGATCTGAATTTACATTTACTTGTTCTTCTCCCAGGACTATTAGTAAACTGCAACTATAAGTGCTATAAAAGAGAGCCCAAGGAAGTTGGGATTCTATCATTTCCTGAACTGGAAAATCAGGGTGGTACGCTGCATACACACATGCAATTATCCTGTCATGATAAATATTGAATAGGGATACTGTCCACTCCAGCTGTTCCATGGACTGTGTTTTTGGCAACACTATAATAGAGTTTTCTGCTTGCTAAGTTAAATTGGGTCTTTATTAAGACAATTATTGTCCAGAATGCTGCAACTGCAGTTATTAATCAAACCATATCTACTCAGATTGATTTTTTTCTGATGCTCCTTCCAAACTCTTTCCTCCCAAAATATGTGCTCTTCCATATATGTTCCATGGAAGTTGCTACAATTTTATATTTAACAATTTGGTTGCATCTTTTGAACAAGTGTTTGCTCATATGCTAAGGCCAGAATTTATTAGTGTAGTACTCAACATAGGCCTTTACCTCTGCTCCATAGTACCCTATTGGGCCCAATAGCACTTCAGGTATACTTATCAAGGGGGGACCAGAAAGGTTTGGGGGAGACCTTGTTTCCCCTAGCGCCCTCCGGGATAACAAGGAATAACGGCCACAAGTTGTTGGAGAGTAGGTTTAGATTAGACATCCGTAAGAACTACTTCACAGTTAGGGCAGCTAGGATCTGGAACCAACTTGCAAGGGAAGTGGTGCTGGCTCCTACCCTGGGGGTCTTTAAGAAGCGGCTTGATGCCTACCTGACTGGGGTCAATTGAACCCAGTTTTCCTCCTGCCCAGGCAGGGGGTCGGACTTGAAGATCTACAAGGTCCCTTCCGACCCGACTTCTATGATTCTATGATCAAAGATGAGTCATTAAGTTGTTTTAGTCATTGTTGTTGATAGAGGATTTGCTCCCACCCTTTTGCTGTGTTTTGTCCTAGTGGGTGTTATCCTTTTGGTCCTCTGTAGCTGCATCTCCACGTGCACTAAGGCACTTTTCCTATTGCACATTTTTAATTTAGCACCTCCAATGTACGTCTTAATTCATAGTAGACTATTTTATTGTTCGTTAGCATAATAGCAATTTTTTTATGTGACACTAATGTGCAGTAAAATAGGCTACTGCACATTAAAGCGCATGTGTAGATATACCCTGTAATATTCACACACTTCATATATTCTGAATTTTTTACATGGGACCAGCAGATAACTAAGGCTCTTTCTAAGTCCTCCTGGCCATGGCATTGGCCCAGTCTATCCAGATGTACCGGCTGGATGCCACAACTGCATATTTCCTCTCCAGTGTTATCCTGAGTCTATAGCTAGCTGCTGTCTTTTGTGATTGCCTTGTGGGGCTGATTGATAGTTGGATACAGACCCATTCACCTGCTCATAATAGCCTTAAATCCTTGGTTCCTTTGTTGTAGTAGGATGCCTGTCTCTCTCCCCTGGGAGGGTGCTATATGACAGTACAGTTGCATTTTGTTTGAATATATTGAATCTGGTTCAGATTCTTCATTACTCTACCTCTAGGGTACTCATTTTGGTCAGTGCAAAGTAGATGTAAAAGAGCACCCAGTCAGAATGGTTGCATTTTAAACCACTTTACACTTTTAGGACCCTAATTGATTTCCTCCTATATTGCAATATTGTTCCCATCAGAAGTGAAATCTTAGAGGCTTATCAGGTCTCTGTCACAACTTTAGCAATTCCAGGAGTTGCACTATCAGTGTTTGCAACAAATCATGTCTAGCTAGTTTACCAAATAGTCTTGCTTCCTATCCCAGTTATTGACATGTAAAAGTGTTTTTGCTCATTTCTCTTTAATGTCCACATCCTGTAAACTCGGGCTGCTAGACTGCATTTTCCTGTAACCTTGGGAGGTCCCCACCTTCGTATCATGTGTAGGTACGTACAAGTAGAATCTGATGTGGCATTAAGTGTCTTCCACAGGTACAAAGAGATGCCTATTAAACAGCATGGACACTAGCTCATATATTCTAAAACTCCAGTCTTAATCCTGCTCTCTTTCCCAATTCCATTACATAGGGAGACCTTTCTGTCCATTTTGCTTTTTCGTTTTGTCTCATGGCTGCTCACCTTGCCCTCCTGATGCTTTCTGGGCACACACAGGAAGACTTCTAATGATTAAAATACCATTTGTGGTTTGATTATTTGAATACTGCTGCAATGTGTTGTGGCCCACAATTTGAGCATAGTGTGTCAGGTATGCTATATCCTGCAAAATGTACTGTTAGTTTTCTGATCAGTTCTCTCCTAAGTTCCCCCAGACAGTTCATCTCCCAGAAACTGTAAAAATAATTCTCTCTCCCAAGGTGTTAAGTGTGTAGCTGTATCATGGTGTTAGCTGGTATTACTGCTCAGTTTTCTTCAAACTAAATCTTGTCTTCTGTACACTGTTCACCCATTCCTATAAGAAGTCCTTCCTCCTTGCAGTCTCAACACCCCAAATCCTTTTATTTTGTGTAACATTCTAATTTGTTTAGTGTTATCTTGAATTGCCTGGGGTCTTCCTTCAGAGATGCACAATTATAGATTCATAGATGTCTAGTCGGAAGGGACCTGGTAGATCATTGGGTCTGACCCCCTGCTTCAGGCAGGGAAGAGCGCTGGGGTTAAGTAATCCCAGCCAGATGCCTGTCTAATCACCTCTTGAACACCTCCAGGGTAGGGGAAAGCACCACCTCCCTTGGAAGCCCATTCCATATTTTGGCAACCCTTACCATAAAGAATGTCTTCCTTATGTCCAATCTAAATCTGTTCTCCTTCAGTTTGTGGCCATTATTTCTGGTAACCCCAAGAGAGACCCTGGTGAACAGAGTGTCCCCTATTCCCTGCTGGCCCCCCCGATGAGTTTGTAGTCAGCCAGAAGATCACCTCTCAGCCTTCTGTTGTGGAGGCTGAAGAGATTCAGATCCTTCAGTCTGTCTTCATAGGGTCTTACCTGCAGGCCCTCAACCATATGAGTAGCCTTTCTCTGAACCCACTTAAGGTTATCCAAATCCCTCTTGAAGTGTGGTGCCCAAAAGTGGATGCAGTGCTCCAGCTACAGCCTCACCAATGCTGCATAGAGGGGAATTATCACTTCCCTAGACCTGTTCGTGATGCTCCTGCTGATGTAAAAAAGAGTGTGGTTAGCCTTGCTTACTACCTCATCACACTGGTGACTCATGTTCATTTTTGCATCAACGAGGACTCCGAGATCTCTTTCCACTGTTGTGGTGCTCAGAATGGTACTACCCAGTCTATAGGTGTGTTGGAGATTCTTTCTCCCCAGGTGTAACACCTTGCATTTATCCTTGTTGAATTGCATCCTATTCTGATCTGCCTACTTCCCCAGTCTGTCCAAATCTGCCTGAATTTGCTCCTTGCCCTCCAGTGTGTTTACTGTGCCCCATAGTTTAGTGTCATCTGCAAAAGTTATAGTAGCATATAGTTATAGTAGCAAGTTGCTGCTTCTATTTCTTATTCCACAAAAGCCATCTGATTTGTACGCTGAAGGGTAGGCACTAGGCACCACCATTGTATCTGTCAGAAGTACTGCCTTTCCCGGGTGGTACCTGATTCTCATAACCCTTAAGTATTATTTAGATGTAGTCAGTTGGGTACACTTCTTCCATTGCTTGTTCATGATGCTTCCTCATGGTCTGTCACTGGCCTGCACATCTACTTGAACATTAAGATGGATGGATGGAATTGTTTTGTTTTTTTCTTTTTTTTCCAAAAGCAAACACCAATAGTTCCTTTTGTGTCTTATCTGCTTTCTACATTCATCAGGGATTTGTTAGCAAATGCTTTGGGCTGCTGGCTTTGCATGTTTTTAGCACCCTTAGCTGGAGGTCAGCTAAGATACTTTACTAAGGATACTTTGTGATTGCTTGACAGGAAACTTGAGGTAAACTGCAGCTTGTACATGGCTCCAAAAGGAAAAGGGTAGATGGCTTACTTGGGACGTGTGAACTCCAGAATTGCCTGCTTAGAGGGTTGAGTATGCATCCCAGATTGGGGATGATAGTTGCTGTGACCCAGGTGAAAAGAGCCTTAGTACATACCTCTGCTACACCCCAAAGGAAGCTGTAAAAGAATCAGATCTTAACAATAACCCTCAGAATTTTTTGTCTGATCATTTCCTTAATGGTTCTCGGTTCCTCGGAATCTGGCTGGAGTCTTCCAAAGTGAATAAATATGTAATACATGGGATTTTAGTTTTCTTCAGCTTCAGTTTGTCTACATTCAGCTTTAGGCTCTACTTTTAACACCTGGTTTCCAGGATCTTGTCCAAAATACTGGAAGGACTGATGAAATGATGAATATTGTAATTCTAGGCAGAATGTGTCTGGGAGACAGAGGAGAGGGGCAGTGTTTTTACCAAACCAAATCAGTGTAATAAGAAACAGATGCATTACATAGCTAATAACTCTGGTACCAACATGGAGTTGTGGAGACATTAAAATAAGATTACTTATGGAATACACATTGTTCCAGTTTACAGGAGAAATTATTTGGAGTAAAAGTGTAACTCTAAAGAAATGCCTCCATATAGCAAGGACAGCTGTCCAGGACAGGGCCTTAACAATGACTCTGTAAGTGCAGAACAGAGCTTCAAGCTAAAGAACCCTAGAAATGAAGGTAAACAGACCAGGTAAGAATTAAATATACCAGCATATATATATAATGGAAAGCAACATGAAAGGCAGAAAGAAAAATGCCCAGCCTAAGAGAAACAGTGCAAGAAGTGGAAAATGAACCACTTTATGTCAATACCACATATTCCAGAAAGAAAAATGTAAGAAAATGTTCTTACAGTGATTAAGTGAATGGAGACTTCCAGTGAAGAATAGGAAATGTGCACCAGAAACAAAATCTTTCAGCATACATATACTGCAGGAGAAGGCTTTCTGTCCTGACTGTCATATTTGCAGCTATGCTATTAGATCAGTGATCAGTTCAGCTGCAAGCATACTGTGGACCCAGCATCAATGCAATTCCAGAAACACTGACAAGCAATAATATTAGACTTGAAAAATGATATTAGGTACTAGTGATATACAGTAAAACTGGTCTGATGCTGTAAGGCAAATGTAGACTGTTGATGAGAAACCCACAAGTAATATTATCAGGCTGAATGTATAGTAACTGACACAGGACCATAACCCATTGCTAGCCAGCAGGACAATGCCAGTTATGATTTTGGTTTTTTTTTAATCACAGTAAAACACCAGAATACATTTAGCGGGAGAGAGGAAGGAGAGCAGTCACTGTGGGTTCATTCAACAGACTGTTTTGAAGGAAATGGTTACTTAAAGGATATGCTGAAGTTAGATTAGGGTGGATGGGCAAATAATGGATCAGTATTCCAGTTTTTGGAATTAAACTCTGAATAGTATTCTCCCAGCATTTTACTATGTGACCATCATCTTTCTATATGCTTTTTTTTTTACAGAGATTACTTTAATGTTTGAAGTATTTGGGTCTAAGCTTCCAAGAGCATAGAACATGTGTGAATGCACATAAAAGCCATTTCTAAAATAAAGGTTACTGCCTTACTTAGTGTCTTCCCATTTTTGTCAAATATGGCATGATATTTCTTGGTACAATATACTTAGAATTTATTTGGACAGGGTAGATAGAGGATGAGAGGGAGGTTATATATCAGACACTTAAAAGGAGAAAAACCTTCTGACTGCTTGTTTCAAGCACCCTAGAGGAACACAGATTTTTTAAAAAATAATAAATATACTGGGCAGGAATCTAGGTTGGTGTAAATAAGCATGATGCCATTGACTTTAGTCCATTAGTGTTTTGTTTTGCTTTGTTTTTTTCCAGTCACATTCTTCTTCTTTTTATTCCTGTCCTTCTTTTTATTTCTTTTCAGACATATTTCCCCTCCATAAGAAATGAAATAATTCTTCCAGAAGGGAATAAAATATAAAGCATAGCCTTCCACATACCAACTACCCTTCTATATTCTTCTCTTGTGTGTCAGCCTTGGGAATGAGCCATATGTGCTTTATTTGACTATTCTGGCAACAGTATTAAAATGTTCACATGCCCCCCCCTTGTTGTGTGAACACATTGAATCATTTTTTGCTGCTCATTCTTTTATTTTAAGCCCTTTTAACATATACATATATATTCTGTTGTCTCTGTTAGAAAGTTGACACAGTGGTGTCTCTAATTACCAGTATTTTTCCCACGCACTACTTGTTCTGGTAGTGTTGATTGTGTAATGCTCTCACTTTGTTTTAACTAATGACCAGATTTTGCCACAACTTCCTGGTACTGAGTGGTACCTTAATTTGCAAATAGTACCAAGGTTCCTGTTTGGGGATGAAGATATCATCCAACATGCAAATGTAGAGCAGAGACTGATCTAAACATTTGTATGATATTTAAGTTTTTGTCATTTTTCCTGCTAAGAGAAATGAATTTGCTGTTCCCTCATATTTATTCCGAAACAATTGTACAATATTATTCAGTAGCATTACTTACTGTGCTGTTTTACCCACATGGAGCTTTTCTTTGTTATCCTTTCTTTAGTACTTAAACAATGATTTTTGAAAAAATATTTGACTTCTTTTCCTTTTAATGTTTGTCATGGTTTGAAGGGTCAATTAAAAAAAAAAAAAGTTTGGTTTATAAATTCCTGTGGAGGAATTCAAAATTTAAATACTTCAAGGATATTGATTTTTAAAAGTAAAATGTTTAGCCTAAGATTTTAGGATTAAATTTTTTTTTTTTTATAAAACAGTATTGTAGTAATGCAAGACTTGGTAATAACGTCTGTTGGTACATGCAGAAATGAGTAAAATATTTCAGAAATGTCTACAATATGAATGAGGATATTCTAGCTAAGAAACCAAGAGTTATTGTTTTAAATACCTGTTCCATCTCTATTTAAGCCAATAAGAATTAGGCTGATGCTTAACCATAAAATGACTCTCAGTTAACAACAAGCATAAGTCTCTGTAGGATTCAGGATAGGTTTATGTGTTTAATTCCTTTAAAATGTTTAATTATGCCCTCAGTTGACTTCAATGGTAGCTCAAGTTGTTCAGCTTTTCTCATGATTTTGCTCTTACCTATTTAGTTATATAAAAATATCCCCATCCTAAAAGAAGTTGTATGCTGAAAGGAACGTGTATAATTTTTTGAAAACTTAGGTACACAGACATAATCACAGTCTCATGGCATTATTACACATTACCCTTAGGCTATACTAAGAGCTGTTAATATGGGAGTGTCCATTGGTGAAAGGGTGAAAACTAGTGCTAAGCATCCTCTAGGCATCTTTATCGCTGAGCTGTGTTACCCAGCTCATGTTACAGTGATGTGTGACTGCTCTGCAGAGATAAAATGACTAATTTTGAGGCACCATCCCTTCCATTCACCTCCTGCTTTGTGTGGACAGACTTTCCATCCACCCAAACTATACTGCCCAGGAGTTAGTACTGGCAGAAAGCCAATTTTTCTTCCCTTCCCCAGGAAGCGTAACTTTGTACAACCAGTGTAAGCAGAGAGCAGATTGCCTATCTGCCTTCATCCACCAGTTACAGCCAGAGGCAGAGAATGAGTCAAAGGATGTCCCCACTGGACCCCATCAGGAGGGCAGCAAACTGGAGTCTTGGTGAAGTGCTGAACCTCACTGCAAACTAGGGAGAGGAGAGGACCATCGCCAAGGGCATGAACGGCAACAGGCAAAACCATGTAATCAACCATCAGGACTGCCTGCAAATCTGGTCCGAATTTAGGTCCCTGACATCACAGTATGTAAGGGGCAGGGAAGCCAACAAGGTCTCATGTGCAGCAAGGACCACTGTCCTCTACCATGAGAACTTAGCTCAGATCCTCAAAAAGGACCATGGCATTGCTCCCCACCACACTACATGCCGCATGCTCACAGGCCTAGCATAGAGCAATAACAATGATGAAGGAGACAGTATTGGTGATAAAATTATTTCCCATCAGCTGCCTGTTGCCTTACAGGAGCAGGGGGATGTCTGCTGTGTTCTCCAGCCAGACTGTGACCTTGACCCTGAACCTGGTGATTCAAATCCAAACCCAGGGTGATACAGAAGATGCATGCAGCTCAGATGAGACCCTCACTGATTCAAGAGACACAAACAACCAAGACCTAGTTGTGTAGGGTGGGGGTAAAGAGTGGCTAGTGGTAAGTTTAGGAGCATGAGGATAGAAGGAGTATCATCTGCCTTGGAAGAGACTCAAGGTTCTGGGTTTTCTCATAGCCTGGGGGTACCTTTGGATACTAGGCTAGGTGCTATGGTTGTATTTACTGCTGATGTTCCTGTCCCCCACCCCGACCCCTTCCTCGATCCTTGTGATTAACTAGGATGGTGAGGGCTCCTAGTTATGCCCCTCCTCACCAACCCTCTAGTAGTAAGTTACAGTTGTGCAGAGAAGTCTTGATGTGTGACTGCTCAAAGCTCATTCTAACATTAACATATATAGCACTTAGTATAGTCTAAGGGTAATGTGCAACAACACTAGTCTACATGTCTTTACTCCTTTCTATCTTTGGTTTAGATTACACATTACAATTAGACCATGTTAAAGACATTTAAAACTTGAATGATTGCACATTAAGGCTCATTAACATGTGGCAAGTAACCCCTAGGCATCTTAAAGTTTTATCACGTTGGGTGAGGATTATCTTTGAGCTGTGCTACCTAGCTCAAGTTAAGTTAACTTCTGGCTGTTCACCTGAGATAAAACCACCAGTCTGTGGTCCTCCAGGATCCCAGATGGACTAGTAATCATCCAGGGCTTGACCTAGCTGGAGCTAGCTCCTCACCACTTACCTACTACCTAGCTGAGTGGGAAGGGAGGGGAAAAGGATTAAGGAGGCAAGGGGCTAGGGGCAGAGGGACATGGGGATGGAGTGGAGAGGGGAAGAAAGAAGGGTTAAGGGGAGGGAGAGCAGGTGGGTGGGAAGCTGTTGAGTTTCTGCCCCCTCCATCACTGTATTGCACCTGCCACCCCAATCCCCCCCCCCCAGCCCATATCATTGCCCTGCTGCTCCCTGAATCACCCCCCTTCCCCGCCATTATCCCCTCCACCCCTGGATTGCCACCGTGGCCCTTCCCTG
>NW_005843098.1:144016-160908 GCF_000455745.1 Alligator sinensis
TGGTATTCCTGCCTCCCTGCTCCTGAGCTCCCTTAAGCCTGCATTACTCCTATGTGCCCTCCTCTTTCCCCATGCCCCCCTCCCCTGATTCCTTTTCCCCCTTTACACCATCTCCTCCTTCCTCACTTGTCCCCTCCCCAGTTATCTGCTGCCTGTCTGTCGCCAGAGCAGGGGGGTCTCCCTTTCTAAGTACTCCTGGGCTCCTTCATCCCATGCTACCCCTGCATGCCTGGATTCCACTGACTCCTAGTACTGAAGGTGGGGCAGGGTTGAGAGGGTGGGAGGCAAAGAGATATTGGGCAGCTTGGCAGAGGCTGTATATAGGTGAATGGAGCAGTGTAGGTTGCATGATGTCATAACCCAAAGGTATGATGTTGTGTGTGCTTCGGCACCAGAATTATCCCCACCAGGTTGCAGCTTCATTGCACGGTGGAGTTTTCTGCTGCAGAGGAAAACTCCAGTGCAGGGATGAGTTTCCTGCCTATTTGCAGCTTCTTTTGCAGGGTGCATTGCTCAAGTTGCAAGAGAAATGCACGGTGCAAAAGAGTTCCCGCCACCCGCATGCAAATTTGTGTCCTGCTATTGGCTAGTTCTAAATTATTCCCACATGGTGGCTAACGATTGGCCTGTTAGCCGTATAAGAGGCTTGAGCGGTTTCCGCCCAAGCCGAAGAGGACTCCACATCCATCTCGTGGGGACTCTGGGTACACGGCAGGGAAGTAAAGACCCCTGTGTGAGATTCAGAGGTGCTTGGCAACTTGATCCATCGCCCACCTTTTCCCGTCTTCGAGCGATAAAAATTATAAGACGTATCTACGAGTCCGATTTTGGTGGCGCGCTCACCCAGAGCATCCGGAGCTCTGTTTCCGTGGAGCCTAGCAAACGCCACGTGACCGTTCGTGTTGTCTTTGTCTATAACCGCAACTCAAGCAAGTTTTCCAGCCTACACCACGACCATCTTCAGTGTAATTAAACAATCTTTAAAACTACCGCTACGAGTCTGTGCCTAATTCTAGCTTGTTGCGCTCCTCTCTCCGACCCCGCATGCCCGGGCTGCTGGCTACAGCCCGCATGCAGCACGAAAAAGGGCCCGGCTCGTGCCCAGCCCGCACACATGGAAGCTGGAACTGGAAGGGAGGGAGAACCCCCTCCCCCACTGCTACCACCACCACCACTGCTCTCAGGGTAATAAGGAAGCAATCTAGGGTTGAGGGGCCATTCAGGGGTTGGGGAGCAATCTGGGAGATGATGGAGAGTGGCAGGGATGATCAGGGGGCAGAGGAGCAGTGGGGCTCCTTTCCCTCTTCTGCTCTAGCCTATACTGTGGCTAAAGAGAGGAAAGAGCATCTTCACAGACAGGCTTGCTAACCTAGTGAGGAGGGCTTTCAACTAGGTTCAGTGGGGGATGGAGACCAAAGCCCTGAGGTAAGTGGGGAAGCTGGAGACCTGGACAAAGACCAAGCAGGAGGGTGCAACAGGGGAGGGTGCTCTCATACTTCCTGAGAAATTGGGGCAATTACCTCAGGTGCCTATATACTAAATACAGAGCCTGGGAAACAAGCAGGAAGAATTGGAAGTCCTTGCACAGTCTTGGATCTATGGCATGATTGGAATAACAGAGACTTGGTAGGGTATCTTGCATGACTGGAGCACTGTCATGGATGGGTACAAATTGTTCAGGAAAGATAGCCAGGAGAGAAGAGGAGGAGTTGCTGCACTTTATGTAAAAGAGCCATATGATTGTGCAGAGCTCCAGTATGAAGCTGGAGATAGGCCTATTGAGAGTCTCTGGGGTAAGGTCAGAGGGCAGAACAACAAGGGTAATGTTGTGGTGGGGGTCTGCTAAAGGTCACCAGACCAGGAGAAAGTGGTGGATGAGGCTTTCTTCAAACAGTTTTCAGAAACTTCCTGATTACAGGCCCTGGTTCTCATGCGGGACTTCAATCACCCTGACATCTACTGTGAGGGCAATACAGCAGTGCACAGGCAATCTGGAATGTTTTTTGAGAGTATTAGGGACATCTTCTATGTGCAAGTGCTGAAGCAGCCAACTAGGGGCCATGCTTTTCTTGACCTGCTGCTCACAAACGAGGAAGACTTGGTGGGGAATGTAGTAGTGGATGGCAACTTGGGAAGCAATGACCATGAGATGGAGTTCAGGATCCTGAGGAAAGGAAGGATGAAGAGCAGCAAAGTAAGGACCCTGGACTTCAGAGAAGCATGCTTTGATTCACACAGGAAACTTATGGGGAAGATCACTTGGGAAGCCAGACCGAGGGGGAATGGAGTCCAGGAGAACTGGTTGTACTTCAAAGAAACCTTACTGAGAGTGCAGGAACAAACCATCCCAATGTGCAGGAAGACTAGCAAGTATGGAAGAAGACCAGCTTGACTTAGCAGGGAACTCTTCAGTAAACTAAATCATAGAAAGAAAACGTGTACGTGGAAACTTGGACAAATAACTAGGGAAGAGTATAACAGCATAGCCCCGGCAATCAGGGATGAAGTCAGGAAGGCCAAAATGCAACTGGAGTTGCAGCTAGTAAGGGATGTGAAGGGCAACAAAAAGGGTTTTTACAAGTATGTTGGTAGCAAGAAGAGGATCAGTGAAAGTGTGCATCCTTTACTGAATGGGGGAGGCAATCTTGTGACAGAGGACACAGAAAAAACTAATGTGCTCAATGCCTTTTTTGCCTCAGACTTCACAGGCAAGGTCAGCTCCCAGACTACTGCATTGGGCAGCATAGTTTGGGGAGGAGGTGAGCACCCCTCAGTAATGAAAGAACACATTAGAGAAAGAAGACTTTTTAGAAAAACTGGACATGTCCAAGTCCATGGAGCTAGATGGGATGCATTGGAGGGTGATGAGAGAGCTGGCTGATGTGATTGCAGAGCTATTGGCCATCATCTTTGAAAACTCATGGTGATCAGAAGGGGTCCCGGATGATTGGAAAAGGGCAAACATACTGCCCATATTTAACAAAGTGAAAAAGGAGGATCCAGGGAACTACAGACCACTCAGCCTCACCTCAGTCCCTGGAAATTCGTAGAGCAGGAATCCATTTCTAAGCCTTGGAGGAGAAAAAGGTGATTAAGAAGAATCAGTATGGATTAACCAGGGGAAAGTCATGCCTGACCAATCTGATTGCCTTCTATGATGAGGTGACTGGTTCTTTGGATGCAGAGAGACTGGTGAATGTGGTGTACCTTGATGCTAGCAAGACTTTTGATACCGATTCCCATAGCATTCTTTCAGGGAAGCTAAGGAAGTATCGGCTGCATGAATGGACTGTAGGGTGGACAGAAAACTGGCTGGAGCATTGGGCTTAGTGAGTAGTAATCAATGGCTCAATGTCTAGTTGGTAGCCGGTATCAAGTGTAGTGCCCCAAGCATTGGTCCTGGGGCTGGTTTTGTTCAATGTCTTCATCAATATCCTGGAAGATCGAATAGAGTGCATCCTCAGCAAGTTTGCAGATAACACCAAGCTGGGGAGGAGTAGTAGATATGCTGGAGGGTAGGGATAGGATTTGGTCACCTAGACAAATTGGAGGATTGGGCCAAAAGAAATCTCATGAGGTTCAACAAGGACAAGTGCAAAGTCCTGCACTTAGGATGGAACAATCCCATGCACCAGTACAGGCTGGGTGCTGATTGCCTGGGCAGCAGCTCTGCAGAAAAGGACCTGGGGGTTACAGTGGGCAATAAGCTGAATATGAGCCAGCAGTGTGCCCTCGTTGCCAAGGGCTAGGGACAGACATTCAAAAATCCTGAGCCTGAATTGATTCAATCTTTTCAATTTAGTCTAACCTGGCTAAGTTAAATCAGTTTTGTAACCAGACAGACATCTCAGAAATGCAGGCACATGCCTACAGTGGCTCAGGCTAGAGGCCAGGGAGTGCTAGAGCAGCCCTTTCTTCCCTTGCACAGGGATGACCTGAGGGGGACACAGCCAGGCCCCAGCAGGACACTGTGATTTAGGGAGGGGTCTTCCCCCTTGATAACAGAGCATTTTTCAGCCCTGTTATCAGTATTTAACACCCCATCAGAAAACCAAGCCTTGCTCATTACAAGCTGTTCTTAAACAGCATTTTTCTGAAGGAAAATGCATACCATTTTCTTCTACTATTACTTCTTACTATTCATTCCATGCAGAAAGAGCTCACACCAACTGCAGATGCTTCCTCAGCCTGATGAAGGTTTTTTAAACCCAAAAACTTGCTAAGAAAGTTTTTGTCCAACTATTTAGTCGGTCTAATAAAAGATATTAGATTTACCTGAAGAACTTTGTCTGCTTTTTCCAAAGAAAGGAATGCAGGGACATTACCATCTAAGCTATTGATTACCTCCAAGAAGCCCTAAGCAGGTACTGTCCTATCTGTTTTACACAACATTAGCTAGCATACCACATACTGGCTACAGTTTGTGCTGTGGGAGAGAAGAGGAAGGGATCTCTGCTTAAGCAGCAAGCGGTGAGAGGGGGAGACCATGGCCCGGGGAAGCCGGAAGACCCTGCTGTGTCTGTAAGTCTCTGCTGCAGCTCAAGCCAGGGAGCAGAGGGAAAGGGCCAGTTCATCTGTGGAGCAGAAAGCCCCACCCAGGCCAGAAAGCATGCTGGGATGCTGGAGGTGTCTGGTTTAGTTTAAACCAGCAAATGATCTAGGAAAGACATTGCATAAACTGGTTTGATCCAAATCAAAGCCTGATACTACATTCAACCAGGTTTATCTCAAACCGGTTTCAGCCATTTTCCAACTGATTTATGTGCACTAAACATCTGATCTGTTACAGGTTTAAACCAGTTTCTGATCACTTAAACAAGTTTATGTGTAATGTCTGTCCCTGGGCAAGAAGGTTAATACCATACTGGGCTGCATTGGTAGGTGTGTTGCCAGCAGGTCAAGGGAAGTGATTATATTCCCATCTGTTCAACACTGGTGAGACCACATATGGAGTATTGTGTTCAGTTTTGGGCCCTCCACTACATAAAGGAGGTGGACAAATTGGAGAGAGTCCAGCAGAGGGCAACAAAAATGGTGAGGGGGCTGGAGGGCATGACTGAGAGAACTGGGCTTATTTAGTCTAGAGAAGAGAAGACTGAGGGAGGATTTAATGGTAGCCATTGGCAACACATAGGGATACCAGCCCACCAACTGTTATGCCCACCAGATTTAGTGAAGGGGCACTTGGAGAGGCTGGCCGTGTTCAAATCAGCAGGGCTGGATGAACTTAATCGAAGGGTGCTGGAGAAATTGGCCAGTGTCATAGCAGAGCCACTGGCATGGCTGTTTGAGCACTCATGGTGCTCCAGTCAGGTCCCAGAGGACTGGAAACAGGCCAATGTGGTCCCTATTTTCAAGAAGGGGCAGAGGCTGGAACCAGGTAACTATAGGCCAGTTAGTCTCACCTCTATCCTTGGGAAAACTCTGGAAAAAATCATTAAGGATCACATTTGTGGGAGACCAGAAGAGGAAATAATGCTAAAAGGAAATAAGCATGGGTTCATAGCAATGGAGTCCCGCAAGGCTCGGTTCTTGGATTGGTGCTATTCAATGTCTTCATCAGTGACTTGGATGAGGGTATGAAGAGCACTCTGTCCAAGTTCACAGATGGTATCAAATTATGGGGCAAAGTGAACACACGAGAGGGTAGGGAATGGATTCAGGCAGATCTGGACAGTTGGAGTACTGCATCCAGTTTTGGGCACCACACTTCAAAAGGGATGCAGAGAATCTTGAGAGGGTTCAGAGAAGAGTCACTCATATGGTCAGAGGCCTGTAGCCAAAGCCCTACAGGGAGAGACTGAGGGACCTAGATCTCTTCAGCCTTCTCAAGCGAGGGCTGACAGTTCATCTTGTGGCTGCCTATAAATTCATTGTGGGAGGGCAGCAGGGAATAGGAGATGCTCTATATACTAGGGCACCCCCTGGAGTAACTAGGAACAATGGCTACAAATTGACAGAGAGCAGATTTAGGTCAGACATTAGAAAGAACTTCCTCACAGTAAGGGTTGCCAGAATCTGGAATGGTGGTGCTCTCCCCTACCCTGGGGGTCTTCAAGAGGAGACTGGACAAGCACCCAGCTGGGGTCATCTGACCCCAGTGTCCTTTCCTACCCAGGAAAGGGGGTCGGACTTGATGACCTATGGAGGTCCCTTCCAACCCAAACATCTATGAATCTCTGATCTAGTTGGGGCTATTCCTGCTTTGATTAGGGGCTAGTCTAGATGACCTTCAGAGGTCCCTTCCAACCCTAACTTACTATGATTCTAGAGAACTGTGAAACAGGCTTCCAGTCCCTATCTGTGCTCCTGTTCACCAGCCCTCTAACTGCACATCTAAGCAGTGCATATTAGAGAGGGTATTAACCCTTAATATGGTACTGATCACTAGCATGTGCTAGCCTTAATGTCGACTAACATCCTTTACTGTTTGCAATTGCTAATTGTAACCTCACCCAGTCTCAATGTGTAATCTTCCCACTCTACCTGTTGCTTTAGAATCTGAGATGCAACAAATGGTCAGAAGAACTATATGGCTGTTTTGTTATAATGTATTGTACCCTGTTTTGAAATCATATATCCACAAGACAGTGGATCCATATAGAAAGTAGAATGCTTGCTCTTTGTTTATGTTTGATTCACCTGTAAAGCATATACACTTTTCACTGAGGTTTGTTACTGTCAGCCCACAGTGAATAGAAATAATTTGATAAAGTAATTGTACATATGAATTCTCCCTTTTCTCTAAAAAATTGTTTAGAAAGATTATGCTTGATGAATTGCACATTTAACTTGAGATTCCTAATTTTATTAGCTAAGGACATGATCTGTCTGCCCCTATACCTGTGGAAATCCAGTTGCAATCAACGGGAATTTTTCGTATTCTAGTACTGGTGACTAGAATGAAAATATGCTTTACAAGTTTTCAAAATGTTTTGAAGATAAGATATTTATATGTCTGCCTGTACAATGTGGTGTTGAATGTTTAAATTTAACCCCAAAATTTGGGGTTGATTTTTCAAAACTCCCTGGGTGATTTAGGAGCATACAATCTATTGAAAGGCAATGGAACCTAGTACGTCAAATTACTTTGGTTGGTTTTTTTTATATTATTATTTCAAAACTGCTTATGTTATACACAAGCAACCCATGCAATCTCTTTGGAAATGTAGCCTGAGGAATTTATAAAGGAATAACAGCTTTATTCTGCTAATCATGGATTCAAAGAACATTTGTCATTTTAGAATTAATGCAAATCTAAATTTCATTTTTGTCACACTTTAGCAAACACTTGTGAATTTTTTACAGGATATGTTGATTTATGTGGATGTTACAGTGAATGTAAATATAGGCTGTCGTTAGTCAGATGTTCTTTTGGTTGGAAAATAAAATTATTGAAGGGAATCTTAAAAATTGATTTTAATATTTCATTTATTCACATCCTTCTAACTCCAAATATATTAATCAAAATGACAGTGTCAAGATGAGAATCATGCATTAAGACATATTTTGTTACTATTAATATTTTGGGTTATGAATAGTAAAAATGTCTTTTCACCAATTAAGCTGTTGGCTTCTTTATGCATTCATTTTGGATAATAACATTCATTTTGGATAATATGGGCAACATTAGCACAGGTACTTATGTACCAAAAGATGCAACAAAGGGAAATTTTCAAAGGCACCTCCAGAACTAAGACATGTCAACTGAAATCAATGGGAATTGGCACCTGGGCCTTTTTTTGAATATCCTGCTATTGTCTTTCAGCATCTTTAGCCACTTAAATACCTTTACAAATTTGCCCCTAAAAGTCTGACAGTTTCTATTAAAGTAAATGAAAAGAACTCCATTGATTTCAAATGTATGGGATAGGGTATTCAATTTCACTTTCCTTTATTGAGTTTCATTTTTTAGTTCTTGAAGAATAGGTCAGTACCATTGGGTCTGTATTGTCACTGTCGCAGGGCACTAATAGGTGCCTGCTCCTTTAAGAGTAATAGCAGCCTAGCCAGGGAGCCCTGTAGGCAAGGCAGGGCACCACAGCTTCTGGTTAACTGAGCAACAGGCTAATGAGGGAATTAGCTAGCACCTGCAGGCAGTCAGCTGACCAAAAGGAAGCAGGGCACTGGGAGCATATAAGCCCAAGGCTGGGGCTGGCAGGGGGGTCATGCTCTGTCAGCTGCCTGGGGAAATAGCTCCTGCACAGGAAAGCTACCCTGGGATGTTTGGCTGTCTGTAAGACTACTATGGCTCCAGGAACTTATCAGATACCCAGGGCTAGAGGTTACCCTCATAAAGGGACAGAGCATGGTCTTTGTTGTGATTGTTTTGTTGTAGCCCAGGGGTTTCTGTTTCTGTTTCTGTTTGTACCAGTGGTATGGGATGGGACTGTAAGGGACAGTTAAGGAGATCCCATTAATGCCCAGGAGGGGCACACAATTCCCTTGAGCCTTGCTAGGGGCAGGATCAGGGCTTGGGCAGTAAGAGGGCCCACAGTAGGCAGAGAGAGTGATTCAATCTTTTCAATTTAGTCTAACCTGGCTAAGTTAAATCAGTTTTGTAACCAGACAGACATCTCAGAAATGCAGGCACATGCCTACAGTGGCTCAGGCTAGAGGCCAGGGAGTGCTAGAGCAGCCCTTTCTTCCCTTGCACAGGGATGACCTGAGGGGGACACAGCCAGGCCCCAGCAGGACACTGTGATTTAGGGAGGGGTCTTCCCCCTTGATAACAGAGCATTTTTCAGCCCTGTTATCAGTATTTAACACCCCATCAGAAAACCAAGCCTTGCTCATTACAAGCTGTTCTTAAACAGCATTTTTCTGAAGGAAAATGCATACCATTTTCTTCTACTATTACTTCTTACTATTCATTCCATGCAGAAAGAGCTCACACCAACTGCAGATGCTTCCTCAGCCTGATGAAGGTTTTTTAAACCCAAAAACTTGCTAAGAAAGTTTTTGTCCAACTATTTAGTCGGTCTAATAAAAGATATTAGATTTACCTGAAGAACTTTGTCTGCTTTTTCCAAAGAAAGGAATGCAGGGACATTACCATCTAAGCTATTGATTACCTCCAAGAAGCCCTAAGCAGGTACTGTCCTATCTGTTTTACACAACATTAGCTAGCATACCACATACTGGCTACAGTTTGTGCTGTGGGAGAGAAGAGGAAGGGATCTCTGCTTAAGCAGCAAGCGGTGAGAGGGGGAGACCATGGCCCGGGGAAGCCGGAAGACCCTGCTGTGTCTGTAAGTCTCTGCTGCAGCTCAAGCCAGGGAGCAGAGGGAAAGGGCCAGTTCATCTGTGGAGCAGAAAGCCCCACCCAGGCCAGAAAGCATGCTGGGATGCTGGAGGTGTCTGGTTTAGTTTAAACCAGCAAATGATCTAGGAAAGACATTGCATAAACTGGTTTGATCCAAATCAAAGCCTGATACTACATTCAACCAGGTTTATCTCAAACCGGTTTCAGCCATTTTCCAACTGATTTATGTGCACTAAACATCTGATCTGTTACAGGTTTAAACCAGTTTCTGATCACTTAAACAAGTTTATGTGTAATGTCTGTCCCTGGGCAAGAAGGTTAATACCATACTGGGCTGCATTGGTAGGTGTGTTGCCAGCAGGTCAAGGGAAGTGATTATATTCCCATCTGTTCAACACTGGTGAGACCACATATGGAGTATTGTGTTCAGTTTTGGGCCCTCCACTACATAAAGGAGGTGGCAACATTGGAGAGAGTCCAGCAGAGGGCAACAAAAATGGTGAGGGGGCTGGAGGGCATGACTGAGAGAACTGGGCTTATTTAGTCTAGAGAAGAGAAGACTGAGGGAGGATTTAATGGTAGCCATTGGCAACACATAGGGATACCAGCCCACCAACTGTTATGCCCACCAGATTTAGTGAAGGGGCACTTGGAGAGGCTGGCCGTGTTCAAATCAGCAGGGCTGGATGAACTTAATCGAAGGGTGCTGGAGAAATTGGCCAGTGTCATAGCAGAGCCACTGGCATGGCTGTTTGAGCACTCATGGTGCTCCAGTCAGGTCCCAGAGGACTGGAAACAGGCCAATGTGGTCCCTATTTTCAAGAAGGGGCAGAGGCTGGAACCAGGTAACTATAGGCCAGTTAGTCTCACCTCTATCCTTGGGAAAACTCTGGAAAAAATCATTAAGGATCACATTTGTGGGAGACCAGAAGAGGAAATAATGCTAAAAGGAAATAAGCATGGGTTCATAGCAATGGAGTCCCGCAAGGCTCGGTTCTTGGATTGGTGCTATTCAATGTCTTCATCAGTGACTTGGATGAGGGTATGAAGAGCACTCTGTCCAAGTTCACAGATGGTATCAAATTATGGGGCAAAGTGAACACACGAGAGGGTAGGGAATGGATTCAGGCAGATCTGGACAGTTGGAGTACTGCATCCAGTTTTGGGCACCACACTTCAAAAGGGATGCAGAGAATCTTGAGAGGGTTCAGAGAAGAGTCACTCATATGGTCAGAGGCCTGTAGCCAAAGCCCTACAGGGAGAGACTGAGGGACCTAGATCTCTTCAGCCTTCTCAAGCGAGGGCTGACAGTTCATCTTGTGGCTGCCTATAAATTCATTGTGGGAGGGCAGCAGGGAATAGGAGATGCTCTATATACTAGGGCACCCCCTGGAGGAACTAGGAACAATGGCTACAAATTGACAGAGAGCAGATTTAGGTCAGACATTAGAAAGAACTTCCTCACAGTAAGGGTTGCCAGAATCTGGAATGGTGGTGCTCTCCCCTACCCTGGGGGTCTTCAAGAGGAGACTGGACAAGCACCCAGCTGGGGTCATCTGACCCCAGTGTCCTTTCCTACCCAGGAAAGGGGGTCGGACTTGATGACCTATGGAGGTCCCTTCCAACCCAAACATCTATGAATCTCTGATCTAGTTGGGGCTATTCCTGCTTTGATTAGGGGCTAGTCTAGATGACCTTCAGAGGTCCCTTCCAACCCTAACTTACTATGATTCTAGAGAACTGTGAAACAGGCTTCCAGTCCCTATCTGTGCTCCTGTTCACCAGCCCTCTAACTGCACATCTAAGCAGTGCATATTAGAGAGGGTATTAACCCTTAATATGGTACTGATCACTAGCATGTGCTAGCCTTAATGTCGACTAACATCCTTTACTGTTTGCAATTGCTAATTGTAACCTCACCCAGTCTCAATGTGTAATCTTCCCACTCTACCTGTTGCTTTAGAATCTGAGATGCAACAAATGGTCAGAAGAACTATATGGCTGTTTTGTTATAATGTATTGTACCCTGTTTTGAAATCATATATCCACAAGACAGTGGATCCATATAGAAAGTAGAATGCTTGCTCTTTGTTTATGTTTGATTCACCTGTAAAGCATATACACTTTTCACTGAGGTTTGTTACTGTCAGCCCACAGTGAATAGAAATAATTTGATAAAGTAATTGTACATATGAATTCTCCCTTTTCTCTAAAAAATTGTTTAGAAAGATTATGCTTGATGAATTGCACATTTAACTTGAGATTCCTAATTTTATTAGCTAAGGACATGATCTGTCTGCCCCTATACCTGTGGAAATCCAGTTGCAATCAACGGGAATTTTTCGTATTCTAGTACTGGTGACTAGAATGAAAATATGCTTTACAAGTTTTCAAAATGTTTTGAAGATAAGATATTTATATGTCTGCCTGTACAATGTGGTGTTGAATGTTTAAATTTAACCCCAAAATTTGGGGTTGATTTTTCAAAACTCCCTGGGTGATTTAGGAGCATACAATCTATTGAAAGGCAATGGAACCTAGTACGTCAAATTACTTTGGTTGGTTTTTTTTATATTATTATTTCAAAACTGCTTATGTTATACACAAGCAACCCATGCAATCTCTTTGGAAATGTAGCCTGAGGAATTTATAAAGGAATAACAGCTTTATTCTGCTAATCATGGATTCAAAGAACATTTGTCATTTTAGAATTAATGCAAATCTAAATTTCATTTTTGTCACACTTTAGCAAACACTTGTGAATTTTTTACAGGATATGTTGATTTATGTGGATGTTACAGTGAATGTAAATATAGGCTGTCGTTAGTCAGATGTTCTTTTGGTTGGAAAATAAAATTATTGAAGGGAATCTTAAAAATTGATTTTAATATTTCATTTATTCACATCCTTCTAACTCCAAATATATTAAACAAAATGAAAGTGTCAAGATGAGAATCATGCATTAAGACATATTTTGTTACTATTAATATTTTGGGTTATGAATAGTAAAAATGTCTTTTCACCAATTAAGCTGTTGGCTTCTTTATGCATTCATTTTGGATAATAACATTCATTTTGGATAATATGGGCAACATTAGCACAGGTACTTATGTACCAAAAGATGCAACAAAGGGAAATTTTCAAAGGCACCTCCAGAACTAAGACATGTCAACTGAAATCAATGGGAATTGGCACCTGGGCCTTTTTTTGAATATCCTGCTATTGTCTTTCAGCATCTTTAGCCACTTAAATACCTTTACAAATTTGCCCCTAAAAGTCTGACAGTTTCTATTAAAGTAAATGAAAAGAACTCCATTGATTTCAAATGTATGGGATAGGGTATTCAATTTCACTTTCCTTTATTGAGTTTCATTTTTTAGTTCTTGAAGAATAGGTCAGTACCATTGGGTCTGTATTGTCACTGTCGCAGGGCACTAATAGGTGCCTGCTCCTTTAAGAGTAATAGCAGCCTAGCCAGGGAGCCCTGTAGGCAAGGCAGGGCACCACAGCTTCTGGTTAACTGAGCAACAGGCTAATGAGGGAATTAGCTAGCACCTGCAGGCAGTCAGCTGACCAAAAGGAAGCAGGGCACTGGGAGCATATAAGCCCAAGGCTGGGGCTGGCAGGGGGGTCATGCTCTGTCAGCTGCCTGGGGAAATAGCTCCTGCACAGGAAAGCTACCCTGGGATGTTTGGCTGTCTGTAAGACTACTATGGCTCCAGGAACTTATCAGATACCCAGGGCTAGAGGTTACCCTCATAAAGGGACAGAGCATGGTCTTTGTTGTGATTGTTTTGTTGTAGCCCAGGGGTTTCTGTTTCTGTTTCTGTTTGTACCAGTGGTATGGGATGGGACTGTAAGGGACAGTTAAGGAGATCCCATTAATGCCCAGGAGGGGCACACAATTCCCTTGAGCCTTGCTAGGGGCAGGATCAGGGCTTGGGCAGTAAGAGGGCCCACAGTAGGCAGAGAGAGTGCAAGGCCCTGAGCCAGACAGGGGCCAGAGGGGCACAGCCAAATAGGGGCCTGGGAGACACAGGCCAAGGGCCTGGTGATTGAAGGAACAGTTTGAACTAGTGCCTCAAAGCCAGCTCCAACACTGTGGGCCTAGGCTAGAAGGTCTAGGTAGATTAAAAGGGTGGAGGCTGAGGCCATGACAGAAGGAACAACATTTTTGTAACATCTGCAAGGCATAGGGCATGGTGTAAGGAAGGTTTCAGAGCCACATACTTAGCCCATAATTCTCCAGGTGCCTTGTGTGGCACACTACTGGGGTGAGGTCTGGCAAAGGGCCCAAGGACCAGTGAGTTCTTATGGGGTTCAGCAGGTCCTGATTTATTATTTTACCATCAAGATATGGCAGACAAGACAAGAGGGCATCCTTGGGGCAGAGCTGGCATGGTTGCAGAGCTATTAGGGGCATCATGGCCACTCCTGGGGATCTTGACTCATGACAGCCACTATTACAGGAACATGTGTAAATTCTCCCTCCCGCATGCATACTTCATTTCCACAACAACTTTATAATTGGTTGGGAAAATATACATATATTTTTTAAACTGATCTTATGTTTAGGTGTAGAGTTACAATATTTGACAATATCCTTTTTAGCTATCTTTGAATGTAGCTCAGCTGAAACTTAGGGAATAATCAATATATTAGACAGAGTACATTAATAAGATTTCCTTCTAGGAAATCTTCAACCAATGTCTGTGTTCATTTTAGAAAATAATCAGTAGAAAAAGGGTTATGAAGACAACACTGTCCCTTTTATCATCCAAATAAATTTATATACAACTTTGAAACAAACAAACACAACTTATTTCAAAGCTCCAATACCAGAGGTTGGGTATATATTTATAGCTGATAGTGACACAGTCAGCAGAGAAAAGTTGTGGCAACTGGGCGATCATTTAAATCAGGTAGCTCATATAGAGATGAAAAGGATTCTTCTGTCCTCTAACTGCTTTGAATGGGCAAATAGCCCAAACCACAAACTAACCCTTACTGAAAAATGTGTAATGACTGAGGGCATTTGAGTAGCCATATGTAAGGTCTTACTTCAAATCCATTAACCCCCACACCCTGAAAAAATATTGATTCTAATAGAATTTGGATCAAGCCTTCAATGTAGGATATTTAAAAGACTCTTTAAAAATTTAATTCCTGCTTCTGTTGAAATTAATGGCAAAACAACAGGTGATTTCAGTAAGAATGGAAGTTGAACTCTGCTTTTTCAGCTCATAACTGCTGAACTGAAGTGTCTTGGATATATAACTATAATCAGTGGGAAAAGGGTTCTGAAGACAACTCTCCCTTTCATCTTCCAAGTAAATTTACATACATTTTTGAAAATAAAAAAGATCTTATTTCAAAGTCCTAATACTAGAAGTTGGGTATGCATATATAGCATAGCTGATAGTGGCGCAGTCAGAAGAGAGAAGTTGTATATATATTTCCCTTTTTCAGACCATTTTCTGTGCCCTCAGTTCTATCTGTTCAGAAATCTGTAATAGGTATCAAATGTTAAGGTATGTTTTATTCGGCCTCATACATAATCAACAAAATTGCCACTTAAAATCTAGTGAGGGACAGGTTTATCTGATTTTCATGGATGAATGGCATATTTTCAATGACATGATAGGAGAATGTTACCTCATTTAACTATGTTAGTTTTGTTTCAGTTTGAAGTAGATAATATTTAAGGAATATAGGCTCATTTTTATTTAGATGCCTAAATATGCTTTTAGGTGCCAAATTTTGGTGATCCTAGTTTGACGGCATTAGTTCCAATAGTGGCCTCATTTTCCTTGAAAACAAGGGAAAATTGTTGGAAACCCTTTTTCAAAATGCACTGATATTTTTACTTAACATACTTATTAATTCTTTACTACTCAGTAATTGACTCACATAATCTATGTTATCTCTTCCTTTCTTCCATTTTGTTCTCTGTAGAATTCTTCTCTGAGGGAGAGAAAGAAAGCGGGTGCCTCTCCCATTCAATCCTGTCAGCTGAATTTTGTTTAGGTGTGCTGTATAATGTTACATTCATGGCATTATAAAGTTCTCATGTGTACTGATAGAAAACATTAAACTGCCCCAGTAGCATATGTTATGTTCCTGCATCTGCCTAATTTCCAATTTGAAATATCACTCAACAATGCTTGTAATAAACTATTCACAACAAGGTCAAAAGCAGATGCCTGCTGGGATGAGTAATCTTCTTTATTTCAGCATCTCCTATCAACAAGTTTCATGGAGACAAAGTAATAGCTTTTATGTGAGGAGCTTCACAGGTACCTACGAAAAGCTATGAGACATAAGACAGAATTAACTAACAGATAATGATGGTAGATTTGCTGTACCTGCCCTGCAGTTCAATTTAAAGTGTATCCTGAAGAGACTTCACATGGAAAGGCCAGATTTTTCTAAACACATACGCCTGTGAGTGCTGTTGAATCACTAATGTTCAAACTGAATTTTCTGCCTTTAGTTCCATCTGCATACAGGATAGGAGGGGTGGAGTTGCACTCAATTTTACATTTCTCTTTGACTTTTTCATTATTAAAAATCACAAGCATATACATTTATAGCTTGTAGTGAGATACAATAGACATCTTATTGAAAGGTACACTTTTAAAGTGGCCTGTAATAGTATACTGAGAATTATATTAATCTATGTAGAGATTTATTCATGGTTGGAGTATGCAGGAGAAGAGTAGAAGATGGAGATATGTGCTAGGGATGTGCAAAGCTTCTGTTGCTTATTCAATTCAGAGGAGATTTGGCCCGATTTGGCGGCTGAGTCTCTGAATTGAATGTGGAGACCAATAAAAAGGTCTGAATCAATCTCAAGCCTCTGAATCAATTTGGAAAAGATTTGAAGGAGATTCGGAGATTCAGGCTGTCCCTGCTCACTGCTGCAGGGAGCTGGACCCAGACTCAATGCTGGTAAGTAGGGGGCAGGGAGGACGGGGCTGGAGAAGGGGGGAAGGACCATGGGGAGACCCCCACCAGGCCCCATCCTCTGAGCACCCCCAACCCCCACCCCCTCACCCAGACCCATCAGTGGCTGCCCTGCCCAGCCCCAGCATTCCAGTGCTTTAAAAAAAAAAAAAAAGCCCTGCACTTACCAGATGCTGCAGCAGCCATTGTGGCCTCAGGGGGCTCATGGCAGAGCCCCCCCGCACAGCGCAGGGCAGTGGGGGCATCAGAGATCATCCTGTCCCTGCCCACCTGGCAGGAGTTGGTGAGTGTGGGGCTTTTTTTTCTTTTTTTTAAGTGCCGGGACACTGGGTGGGGCAACCATTGACCGGGCTGGGAGAGTGGGTGGGGGATGGGGCCTGTTTGATTTGGAAATTCAGGCGATTCAGTGACGGCTGAATCTTTGAATCACATTCAGCCAAATTTATTTGGGACAGTGATTTGAATCCCTGAATCAAATCACTATCCCCCTGATTGGCTGAATCCCAATCCGAAGCGGATACTAGCCACTTCGCACAGGCTTAATATGTGCATAGGAGAATTGATTATACTTTAGAAATGGAGGCTAAAAGAAAGTATTTATCTGTATAAACTCCTGTTCTTCAGGAAAAAAAGGTCAATATAGATTGAAATACAGCAGGAA
>NW_005843098.1:160918-167343 GCF_000455745.1 Alligator sinensis
CAATCTAGTTCAGATTAGAATTGTGCTCAAATCAGAAGGTGTAAAGAGAGAGCCTTTCTGTATTTTCTACTTCGGCTTCCCATGATTTACTCTCTCTCAGGCACATAGATTACACTGGAAAGTATTAGCCAGCCTCAAGATGGACCAAGAGGAGCAAGTAGAATAGAGATTCTTGGCTTTCAGGCCCCCTGAGGTGAATGATGTAACTACACAGAATGCAGAAGGGCCTTCTCTGCACAGAAGTCTTCAACCTCTTAGGGTACTCCACCTCTTAGAATTCCATCTTATTTAAATTTAACATTTATTTCCAACAGTGTCTAAGTGATATAACATTGATGTTTATAGTAATGTAAAACAAAGTGGCGGTTTTCAGTGTTTTCCAGGGCATAGATTTTGCCTGTATCTAAGTGTCACTTTGGGAGAAATGTTTTCATATATACAGCAGAAAAAGAGTTAATTTTTAGCTGCAGAGCTTACCTGTTTTAGAATGCATGAAGGGAATAGGGAAGTAAACTGAAGTGATTGCAAAATATAGTACACACTGTGTTTCTTGACATTTACAAAAATACTGTATAAACCCTCATATAAAGCCAATATTCTGTTTTGGTTCCTTTGAATCCACAGTTTTTGAGTAGGCTCTATTTGTTCAAACTCAAAGAGTTTGTTTACTTCTAACAGGATATTCCATTTTGGTGAGGGAAGATTACATGGATTTTATGGGATAGTTTTTTAAAGTATTAGCAATACAGTGAAATGCTCAAAAAATCTCATTAAAAAGCAATAGAATCAGATGAGGCAAAAGCAGGAGAATCTCCTCTAATTTGACTTGAAAGAGCTGCTACTAAATTTAACATTTCTGTATTCATCCAGAGAAAAGTAATTTAACCCTAAATTTACAGAAGAGATTTCTACAATTTTAAATTTCAATTTTTTTAATATCTGATACATCACTTTACTCTGTCTTCTCTCAACTAAAATACACAATGGTGCTTGAAGCCCCAAAACAATGATGCAAAAATGTCATGCATATCCAAACAAAGATCCTAGTTTTCTCTTCCACCAAACCTAAGTTAATAACCCTGATTAGGCAAGTCTGTAGCTAAAATGATTGGCATTTTACAAGAACAAGTTATAAAAGAGCAATCAAGAGCAAAGGAAATAAACATAAAACACCTTCTCTCTCTTGCTCCCAACCTACTAGAACTATCATAGATCATGCCACAGGAGGATCATGAATGGTGACACATGAAGTACATCTGTACATTTCTCTCCCAGAAGTGTGTGATTCTGTATGCACTAATACAAAAAAAATCACAATTCAACCTCTTCCTCTATTATTTGAAAGAGGGAAAATTAATCATTTTTCCCCAACTGAATGTTTAAGTTACTATTTCTGAGGTTTTGACCTCTCCCTTAGATCCTCTCTCACATGCCACAACTAAAAGAGAGATTACTTCACTTGAGAATATACGATTGTGTGTATATGTGCTTTTATATTTTAATACTTTTATGAACTAAATATATATGTATAGAGAGAAAGAGAGAGAGTGTACACACAAGACTTAGTGAACCCAAAATCTGAAGTCTAGGAAAACTTGTGCTTTCTCTCTCTATATATATCTTATTTAGTTAGTCTATAAAGTTGCACATCTACCCTGCCTTTAGACTAATATGGCTAACCATCCCTCTCTGCTTTAGTAAAATCAGTCTTTGATGTGTCTACCTTTACTGAATGGGGGAGATGAACCCTTTTTACTATGTGGAACTATCAAGTGGCAAACCAAGGTCCCAGACCTTCAGTGAATGCTTTTCTGGTCCAGTGCTTCAACAAAGTAAAATTCATTGCAAGATCAAGGTTCAAGTGTGACATTTGGCTTGCTCTTCTGTAAGTAGCTGCTTGCACTGTTAACAATTCATATATTTTATATTGACTATATTTCTCAGTTAAATTGAACAATTTCCAAAGAATTCCTGTTGAAAGGTGAATTATTGAAATCAGTATCAAAGAAAAGAAAAAAAAAACCTATAGTGACCTATATATGGTATACAAACAGTAATGTTCCACACACACGAAAAGTAGACCATTTCTCTTCATCAGGATGATTTATCCCAGACTATTTAACCACCAAACAAACAAGTACAATTCTAGGAAAGAGAGAACAGTGAATCACTGTCAGAGTCTATATTTGAACAAAAAATGCAAAAAGGTAGATGCCTCACAACTATCCTTGCAGCTCAGGAGCCTTCTTTTATATTTGAAGATGAACTACATAGAAAGTAGAATGTCAGAACCTCTTACTCGTGACAAAAGTTTGTGTATATAATACCTTTAATATTTATATAAGAAAACATTTTTATATATGGCTTTATTATAACCGTGAATAAAATTGTATTATCTGTTTGAAAAGCCTGTGGATAATTCCTTTACCATGTGTATTATTGCATATGAAGCAGTTTGTGCAATCTAAACAAGAAATATAGTAAATAAATATAATGCATGGTGTAATAATTTTGGATAAGCTATATGATAAGTAGTGGACTAGCCATTACAGATGGCTGTGAAGAGTGGGACTCTGGTTGCTGAAGGGTGGGGTGGGGGAAAGGGGTCATGGAAAAGGCAAGGGCAATAGCCAACTCGACCCAGCTGACAAACATCCACACACTGGTGGAAATAAAGAAGATAAAAGCAGCCTCCACACTTAAAGGTGGCCACCAAGGGGCAAAGAGCCTTGCTCTCAGGCACTAGAAGAAAGGAAGGAGTCCTTGGCAGACAACAAGGCAGGATGGGAACATATAAACCCCAGGGAACTGTGGATAGATGGCTGACTGGTGAATGATGGGATACTTACCTGAGGGATCACGGGTGGTTGAAGACAGGTCCGGGGAACTTGTGAGGAGAGAGGAATTGAGAGGGCACTGGGTAAGGGAGTTGCTAGGCACTTGGTGAGGTGGTGAGTAAACTGCATCCAGTTAATGAGTGGTGGATGCTGCTCATTAAGACTTTGTGACAAGCATTTAATAAACAAAATACATTGTTTAAAGTCAACCGGGTTGTCAAAGGCATCACACCTCACTTGGGAGAAAAGATTAATGTTGCTCCCTATCTCAAGTCATGGCAGGAGAGCTCTGAGTGAGGTTGGGGAGACACAGCCACCCTCCCACAAACATAAAGGTTTCCTTTTTATTTCCTTTGCTGTTGTAAACACAAACTGAATTTAATGGAGTTTTCCATGAGAAAGTTGGGAACTGTTTTTAATGACTTGTTCATCATATCATAGTTGTTAGATCCCTTCGACCTCTGAGAGGAACCACTCCAGCTTTACATATGTAATTTTGCTAGACAATACTTAAGTAGCATTAACTAGAGACTGGGTGCATCTACACAAGGCATTACTGCACATTAGCACAGTTTACTTTATAGTAAGTGCACATTAGAAACCCTTAATCCCACTTAAATGTGCTGCTTGCAATTTGCAAGCAGCATATTTAAGTGGAATTAGTTAATATGCAGTAATATATATGTAGATATGACCCAGGTGCAAATTTGCTCCCTGGTCTGCCCTGCCATTAGGGGGCCAGCCTGAGACCAAACCCAAGGCTGCAGCCTAGGAGCCTTTCCTGCTTCAGGACTGGGCTACCTCTATGGCAAACCCTGTCTGCAGGCTTTTATAGCCTGCAGATATTTTGTGCCTTGGGGCACACACCTGAGGACACTGAACGTACTGTGTGTCCCTGTGGGTAGGTGACAGCTGAGCTGTGCTTGCCTGCCTGGACCCCTGTGCTGCTGCCTGGCACTGCACTGCCACGTGGCTGCCAGGACAGTGCTGCTGGCACCAGCAGGGTGCTGAAGGGTGCTACAGCCCCTGGCTAGGCCTGTGAGTCCCCCAGGCCTACCTACAGGCAGCTTCTGGGCACCAGGGTCAGTGCCTCCTGCCTGCAGCATGCCCCCAGCTGCTTACCCTATGCCTGTTAGTGCTTCAGGGCATTATGTCTACTGTGTAGCTGCCAGTCCTATGCTGTGCCCCTATGCTGGGTGCTGCTGGCAGATGCCCAGGGCTGGCAACACCGGGACAAGCACAAGGGGGCCCAGAGAGCTGGCACAGGATCCATCATGGCATCATCCTTCCCATCTAAGTCCAGGACCATACTTGTCTGGCCAGCTGTGCCCTACACCTGGGGTCTCAACTGGAACCAGTAGGAGACTGGTGACCTTGTGGTGCTCTGAGGAGGAGGTGTTGTGCCAGTTTGAGTGGGATGAGTGCTCCAACTCCCACATTTATGAGGACCCGTCAGGCCAGATGTGGAAGCAATGGCATGACCAGTCACCACAGCAGTGCTGCATAAAGGTCAAGGCCTTGAAGGCACAGTAGGTTGCCATCAATCTGGCCATGCCTGCAAGACCATTCCCAGCCATTGCCACAATCATTGGTCTGGCTGTGCCCACAAGACCATGCCCTTAGTGTGGCAACTGACTAACATTCTGGTGCCCCAGGACCCAAGCTGCAGCTGTGAAGTTTACACCAGCATGGGTGGACTGGCTGAGCCCCCAACCCAGCCTGGCACCTCTGGTGACACATCACTGGAGGACAGACCCTCAGGTGCACTGTGCCCTATCCTGCCCAGCTACCCAGCTGCAGTTTCCACCAGCAGATCCAGGAGCCCTAGCTAGAACCTGCCTCACCAGTTGTGCAGCTCCAGAGACAGACATAAGACTCAGCCACCCATGAGACCACCATAGCTCAGGGCCCCTTACCAGGAGTATGGGTGCTGCTGAGGCACCATGAAGATCGGCAGCAGCAGGACTTAGTGGGTTGGGTACCCCTCAGCCCATGGAAACAGATCATCACTCACCACCCATAGCTTGCACAGCAGGGGCATGCTAAGGGCCCAGTGGCAGTGCAGCAGGGGCTGGCCCTAGGGCACCTCCCTAGAGAGACACCATGTGGGGAGCATGGGGGTATGGGTAGCTCCTCATCCCAGTTGTTTGGGACCCCTATGCCCCCCAAGCCTGGGCACTCTGGGTTGTGTGGAAGTGCAGGAGAACAGTAGGCCTGCATTGGGGGGTAGGGCAGTGGGGTCTGCAGCCATGGCAGCAGGTGCTTCCAGGACCCTGGCTTGTCCCAGTCCAGGAATGGGACAGGGCAGGAAGGCTGCCTGCAGTCAATGTCCAGTGGCCCACTGGCCCCAGGGGAGTGCATAAGGACAGGGGACTTGAGTGGCAGCCACCTGAGCTCAGGTCTGCCCAGACTGACTTACTATAGTCCCTAGGCACCCATGAATGGCTGACCCCTGATCTAAGGCTGGGTAGTGCACAGCCCCTGTTACAGAGCAGCTTATCTCTGAAATATTGCAAATTCTCACAAAATTCTATCTCATGGATCTCTAGGTCCTGTATTTGGATGCGAGGGAGAGGCCATAGTTGACAGCAGGGATTTCATAGATTTCATAGACATTAGGGCTGGAAGGGACCTTGGAAGATCATCGAGTCCAGCCCCCTGCCCGAAGGGCAGGACGTCAGCTGTGGTCAAAGGATCCCAGCAAAATAAGCATCCAATTTACTCTTGAAGGTGTACAATGTAGGTGCTTGAACCACCTCTGATGGCAGGCTATTCCAGACCTTGGGGGCTCGGACAATAAAGACATTTTTCCTTATGTCCAGCCTGAAATGGTCTTGCAGTAGTTTATGACCATTCGACCTCGTCATCCCTGGGGGGCGCTCTGGTGAACAAACACCCAAGATGTTGATGGTCACCCCTGATAAACTTATAGGTGGCCATCAGATCACCCCTGAGCTTGCGCTTTTCCAAGCTAAAGAGCCCCACAGCTCTCAGCCTGTAATCGTAAAGTCTGTTTTCCTGACCTTTGATCCTGAGCGTGGCTGTTCTCTGGACTCTCTCAAGCTTCTTCACATCACATCCTTTGTGAATTGTGGGGCCCAAAACTGGACGCAGTACTCCAGCTGCGGCCTCACCAAGGCCGAATACAAGGGGAGAATGACGTCCTGGGATCTGCTTGAGAAGCATCTATGGATGCAAGCCAGTGTTTTGGTTACTTTACTGGCTGCAGCATTGCATTGCAGGCTCATGTTCATCTTGTGGTCAATGATGACCCCCAAGTCTCTTTCTTCTGTAGTACTAGCCAGTATAGCACTGCCGAGCCAATAAGGATGCTTCAGGTTTTTCCTCCCAAGGTGGAGAACCTTGCATTTTTTGGTGTTAAACACCATCAGGTTCTCATCCACCCATTTGCTGAGCCTGTCCAGGTCAGCCTGGATCACCCTCCAGTCTTCAGGTGTGGATGCTTTGCCCCAAAGTTTGGTGTCATTGGTGAACTTGGCCAGTTTGCTTCTGAATCCAATGTCCACATCATTAATGAAGATGTTGAACAATATGGGTCCAAGGACAGAGCCTTGGGGGATCCCACTG
>NW_005843098.1:167603-181819 GCF_000455745.1 Alligator sinensis
GATCCACTTTCCTCCCTTTCTTGAAGATAGGCACCACATTCGCCTTCTTCTAGTCTTCGGGCACTACACCAGAGCACCAGGAGTTCTCAAAGATCTGCGCCTGAGGCTGGACTATGATGCTCACCAGCACCTTGAGTACCCTGGGATGTAGATTGTCAGGGCCAGCTGACTTGAAGGTATCCAGCCTCTCAAGGTGTTCCTTTACGATGTCACCATTGATGGAGGGCAAGGGATTTCCCTTACCCGGACCTCCCTGTCCCGTAGCGGGCATTGGTGTCCCATGGGGCTGATGAAAGACCGACGTAAAGTACCCAATGAATAGGTTGGCTTTATCCTGGGCGTCAGTTGTCCCATCTGGTTCAACAGGGGTCCAATGTTATCCTTGCTTTTCTTCCGGCTCCACACATATCTGAAAAAGGACTTTTTATTGTCCTTGATGCTCGAGGCTAGTTGGAGTTCAGTTGCAGCCTTGACTTTCCTGGTTTGCTCCCTGCAGGACCAGACCAGTGCAGAATATTCTTCCTTGGAGGTAAATCCCATCGTCCATTTTTTGTAGGCCTTACTTTTTAGCCTCAGGAGGTCTGCTAGATCCCTAGAGAGCCAGGGGAGCTGCTGTGCCCTCTTGCACCCTTTCCTCCAAATGCTGGCTCTGGGTTGCTGCCACCTACTGCCAGGGCCCTGTAGATGTGCCAGCTCCACCAGAGGCACACAATGGATCACACCCTCCTCCTCCAGCAGCTGGTGGAGGTTTTGGATAAGTGGAAGGAAAATGCATGGGCCTGGCAGGTGGAGGATGTGGCCTACCAGGACAGGTGATGAGTGGAGTATGTTACCTACAAGGAGTCATGGTACTGAATGGACTGGGAGTTCTGGGCCAAGCTCTTGCCTCTGGAGCACAAGTGGCTCCAAGAGCAGTGGGAGCAAAACAGCATCCTGGGCTGGGCTGGGCTGTGCAGGCCAAGGACAATGACTGGTGGGTGCTAGACACCATTCTGAGACTGGTAGTCTCAGAATTCATACCTGCCTCTGCCTGGCCCTCATCCCTAGCCCAGCATGCCCCCTGGCAGCCACATGCTTTCTCGCAGCTGGCCTCCACCTGGGCCTGGGAGGAGGTCCTCTGCCACCTCCAGCTGGCAGAAGCCCTTGGCCTGATGCCTGCCCCAGGTGCCCCACCACCCAGCCCTCCAACCTTGGGCCAGCCCCACTGCTCACCCTGGTTCCATGTGGGCATGGAGCCAGAGCGGCCTGGAGTGGTGCCAGGACCACATGCCAGCTCTGATGGGCCTGGAACTCTGTCAGTCAGAGGGGGAGTTGATCACACCAGAGGATCACTGGCTGCCATCTCCCCTGGGTGAGTCCCCCACCCACCACACTCACTGAAGCATCCAGAGCCACCGGGGAGCAGCCAGACACTTGGATGCTGGCTGCCTGCCTCCAGGCTCTGCCTCCTAGGTGCCCCCACCCTATGGCCCCCCACCCTGGGACACCAAAAAAAACCCTTTTAAAATAGTTTACACAGGAAAGACCATTTCTTATTGGTGGGAGAGGTGGGTGGTGCAGGGGCTCTGTTTATTTGGGAGGGAGGGGGAAGGGGAGGGTGGGGGAGGGGTGCTCTGTATTGGGGAGGGTGGTGGAGGGGGTCTTTGTGATGTGAGGGAAATAAAGACTTGTTCTTTTGAAATGTATGTGCAGTTAGCATGGTGCTGGGGTGGGACAGGGGGCTGGGGGTTCTGTGGGCACCAGTGAAGGTGATCTAGAGTAGGTAGTGCAAGAAGAGGTTGTCAGCTAGAGCCTCCTGCACTGAGTGTCCTGGCCCCCACTGTTGGGTATATGGCTCTCCTGGTGCCTCAGTGGGGACAGGCAGGGGGTGGGGGAAGGGATGCTGCTGTTGCAGCTACCACAGGTGGTGCTCCCACTGCCATGCATCCTCTATGCACCGTCTTCTCCACCCAGTCCTTGCAGAACCGCTGGCCACAGGGCTTTGCAGATGTTATGCAGACTGTGACAATGACCTGAGGGACTTTGTCCTCAGTGAGGTTGAAGTGGGTGGTGAGGGCGTGCCAGCAGGCCTTAAGGCAGCCAAAGGCACACTCCACCAGGGCACAGGTCTGGCCCAGACACCAGCTAAAGTGGGCGTGGTGGGAGTCCAGGTGGCCAGTGTAGGGACACAGCAACCAGGGCAGGAATGGGTAGGCAGAGTCTGTGATGAGCAGGAGTGGAACCACCATGGCACTCAGCTGCAGGTACAGCATCCTTGGTCCAAAGTGCCCCCTCTCTGAGTCCTGCCAGGCTGGAGTTAGGAAACACATGGGCATCGTGGGCACTGCCTGCCCAGCCAGTGCTCACAGGGGTGAATGTGCCACAGTGGTCCATGGTGGCCTGCAGTTAAATCCCCTCACTGTAATTGGGTTGGTTTTAATGGGGCAGGCAGGTGACAGGGATGTGGGTCCCATCCAGGGCCCCAATACACTGGGAGAATCCCAGTGCAAAGAACCCTGCTTCCACTGCCAGGGGGTCATGGACACAGAGAATGGTGTGCCTCCACATGTGCTGGAGGGCCCTGCACACCTCCAGGACAGTTTCCCTGGTGTTGGCCTTGCCCATGCTGAACACATGTCCAACATACCAGAGGCTGGTGGCCATGACCAGCTTCAAAGCGAAGGCCATCTGGGTGACCACAGGAAGGGATGGGCGCATGCCAGTGTCCTGCTGTTCCAGATGGAGCTGGAGCAGGTCCTGGAAAGTGGCCTGGGTTGTGCAGAAGCTGTCCAGCCTCTGGTCATTGTCCCTGGTGTGCTGGACAATGTGCAGCCACCAGTCCTGGCTGGTGCTGTAGGGCTGGAGGCCTAGGAAGGCAATGGTGGCTTTGGCAGTGGCATCATTAAGCCCCTCATTGGTGTCCCTGGTGGCGACAGCTGTGCAGTGGCAGTGATGGCCCTGGGATGTTGTGCTGTGGCCAGGCAGGTGGTTGTTGGGTGTGGGGGAGCCAGGCAGGGAAAAATGTCTGTGCGCTTAACAGGAGTTGGCCTGATGGGCCAGCAGGGCAATCATGACATCCAGCAGGAGCACGCGGCACTGGTTATCACTGTCAGGAGTTCGGGCCAGAGCAGCCATAGTGCAGGGTGACAGAGTGGCCAAGGAGAGAGCTGCCATGTGCTGTTCCTGTGCTTGGTACACTGCTCCTGGGCAAGGAAAAGTCTGGCTAGGGAGCAGCAAGTGGGCCTGGCTTTTAAAGAGGGCTGCCAGGTGCTTGCAGCTGCAGCCAGATCCTGGAGCTCCTCCCAGTAGTGGTAAGGACTTTACAGCAGGGCTATACGAATCCAGAAACTGGGTACGAATCTGCTCCCTAATCGCTGCAGGTGTAGATGCCTGCCTGAAAAACCCTTACTCTGACTTAGTTTACACCAGAGTAAATCTAGGCCAGAATATGTGTAGATGTGCCCACTGAATGTGTAGATGTGCCCACTGAAAGTAGCACCGTTGTTACTGCGCCATCATTTAATACTTCCTTTTGTAAGTACTAAATGAGAGCACAGTAACAGACCATACTGCACCATGCCGGTGGTGCACGGTTATTTTTAGATGCTATGTTACCATAGCAATGTGCTATAATGAGGAAGCTCATTGTTATGGTGACATAGCTGCGGCGTCATGGTTTTTGCCCGCTGATGCCACATCGCCATAACGCATTGCTACGTCAACGTAGTGCCACCTTTAGATGCATGATAACAGACATAGAAGTAAAGATACTATCAGCAATCAACATGCCTCCTTGACACAGCTTTGCTTGATATTCCAGAATCTGCAGAACCTCTGAAATAAAAGCATAGTAGGCGTTGCCATCTTTAGCATTAATGCCTCATTTTGTGTTACATGTTTTCCATACAGGATAAGTGAGTGCACATAAATAGTATGTTTTATGTACTGTTTCATCAAGCAGTGTCCTAAGGAAAGAATGGGTGCATAAAACAATTAAATCTGATTATAAAATATTTTAAACTTTTCCAGAATAGTATAAGTAATATGTGTTAATACCACTTTTGATGTATGAGGTTTCATTGATGGAGGGAGAAAAAGCGTGTTGAAATCAGGCAAGGCTTTCAAGATGACTGCCCTCTAATCTTTTGCTTTCTTGGTAATTGAGACCTCAGAGCTTAAGTTATTCTGAGAGTAATAACAATGCCTTGTCATTTCAAACTCTTCTGAACATAACAGTATGGCTGGATCTGGACATGCAGGCACATGTGGTTTGTGGCACTGCAAAGCTCTTTGCAGCACCAAAAACTGCATGAGTTGTACATTAATCAGTGCATGGCATGACAAATTTGCAGCACTGGGGCAAAATTTGCTACCGGGATTTCCCAGTAGCAACAAGAAAAAAAACAAACCCCCAAAACCCCCCAACCCTGGAATAAAAACAACGCAAACCACACCAAACTGGTGGGTGTTGGGACAAACGCAGAGATGTGTGAGCCTGCTGTGGAGCCCCATGCTGAGGCACTGTGTGCTTTAGCCAGCTGCTCCCCAGCTCAGGGTGCCTCAAGACAGAGGAGAAGGAAGCCCTGGGCTGGCTGCTCCCTTGTCTCCATGTGTCTCAGAGTGGGGACTCCACTGCAGAGCCCCACAGTGAGGCACATGGAGCACCCGCACTGAGGCACACTGTGCCTAGTGCAGGGGTCCACAATGCATGGAGATGGGGGAGTAGGTAGCTCTGGGCTGCCTGCTTCCCCATCTTCACGTGCCGCTCCCCAGCTGGCTGGGGCACAGGATGTCTCAGCACAGGGGATGGCTAGCCCCTGAAGAGGCATCCTGTTCCCCAGCCAGCCTTCCAGCAGTACAGAAACCAGCAGGACAATGTATCCTGCTGCAAAGCACATGGGCAGGGGTGTGCACTGCCACGCAAAGTAGTGGCATAAGTTTGCACCGCTACTATATGGGCTGCTGCAAAGGCATACCCCTGCTCGTGTGGACCTGGCCTATCTTTACTAAGCAGAGATTAACCAGCCACAGACTCCAGCTGCTAAAGCAGCCAAGAAAGGTATTGCTGAATTTGGAGAAGGCAGCAAACTGGGGCCAGGCTCAAGGGCTTCCCCACTAGCCAACACCCTGGGAAACCAAGAGCTAAGTTCACTCTGGGAAAGGTAAGACTAAATGAGCTTTCCCTCCTCACTGTTATGTATCCTTCAGGCAAGAATTCAGAGAGGAGACAGACAATGACACAAGACATAGGAACAGAAGCATACAAAGCAAGGATCCTTGGACATTCAGACAACTCCTACATTGTTTAATTGACTTTCTCTCTCCTGTGCTCCTTGTCTGCTTACTCCAACCCTTTCTGTCCCCAATGCTTCCTTAAAGCCTCTTCATCTTGGTTATATGCTGTACCTGTTCTTCATATTCTTGTCTTTCTTTTCTTTACTTCCCCAGGCCTGTTCCATTTTCTTTCTTCCACTTTGCTTTTTTCCTCCTAAGGAAACCCACAAAATAAATAAATAAAGTTGTGGAACTATCATCAAACTTGCTGCAATCACAGTTTACCCTGCTTATGTGTCACATTCTTTCTTTAATTGTGTGCCTGTTTTGTCTACTTATATTGCAAAGTGTTTAAGAGTAGGGACCATTGCTATTGTGCATACATACAGTGCCTAGTACAATAAAGCCTTATTCTTGGCTAGTTCTTAAGTACTTCTGTAATAAATGTGATTAATAAGCATTGATAACAATCATCTTTATCATCTTCTCTTCCAAGGAAACTTGAGACAGAGCCAAGGATAAAATCCAAACCTATCAGATCTCAGTCCTCAGGTTTACAGCCTGAATGTTAAATGTATTTTTTTATGTTACAAGCAGATAAATATTTTAGTTTAAGTGTATTGATTTGTGCCATCACTTATCAGTATAAGAAATTCATAATTTTCCAAAAAGAACGTAGGAGGAATTTAGAAAGAAATTGAATCATAGCACTAATGATAATTTCCTGATGTGTATTATGAATGGATAGGAAGATCGTTCTCTCAGCCATGGCATTTCCATGGCAGCTTGGTATTGTGTCAGACAGAGTTCCTGTTGCTTTCGCTCTTAAATTTGTGCTGATTTCATTTTATGTTTTGAAGCTAAAGACTGACTTCCTTACAACCTATCTAGTAAATGGCACGCATGATAAAGTTGCTAATAATTTAGCTTGAGAGATGGATACCAAAAGTGGTTTCCCTTACACTGAGTAAAAAATAAGAACAAAAATCTTTTTCTACTTGTGACAAAGTAGATGGGATCTAGTTCTTAGAATCTAAAGGCATGTATAGATGATACAGGGGCCCTAAATTGATGCGGTGGGTTTTAAAAAACACTGCTCCAGTTTAGGACTGATTAAACCCCTGTGTCGTGCACACACCCCACTGACTTACCTGCCTCTCAGGCAGGGAGGGAAGGATGACCTCCCAGCGGGCAGAGTGGTCCCTGGGCTAAGAGGGGGAGGGCTGGTACTTCTCTTTGTGACAATGGTGGCCCCCCTGCAAGGCAAAACCTGGCTGCAGGCACCTGGCTTGGGCGGTCCCGGGGGGGAGCACCACAGCCATGGAGGGAAGCACGGCGGCCCCATGCAGCTCAGGCAGGCAGGCTTTGGGGGTGGGGGGGAGAGATCAGGTTCGCCACTTTTTTTGGGCAGAGCCTGTTTTCCTGGGCTTCTGCCAGGCTGCCTGCAGAGTTGTGGAGCTGCAGGAAGCCCAGTGCTTTGCTCCACGGGTGCAAACTAGGGGGCAGCAAGCTAAAACTCCTCAAAGGAGTTTTATCAGTATTAGTATTAGTATTGTCAGGAGGAGGGCGGAGGAGGAGGACTTTTAGTTTGCTGTGCCCCAAGTCATTTAAGGCGCATTACACCGCCAAATTTCCTACAGCAGCTGGAACTAATGCATAATACACCACCTAGGCATGTTAACACTGAGACCATTAAAGCGCTTCAAAAACATTTAGCCTGCTTTAAAGTGTCGTGCGCACACACCTCTTGTTTCATATACACATGGCCTAAGGTGTGATTAAAACCCCAAATCTCAACTAAATCAAGCCCCAAGGTGATGTAGCTGAGAAAACCACCATTTATTATTCCAGGAGTGGAAACTGAGAATGTGTGCTCATGTAAGACCCAAATGCTGATGTTAGGGGACACAGTAGCAGAAAAATGGGTAGTATAGACACTGGATCTAATTCTGGTCTCATTAAAGTCATTCTCTTTTCTCTCACTGGGGTCAAATTTTAAATTAAAAAAAAAATCCTATGTACCAATCCTAATCAGCATAGCTTTAGATACTTGTCTTTAAAAAGTTGAAAAAGCAATGACACAATCTGAGGGGAAGCTATAGAGACTAGATGCGTAATCAACTAGCATTAGATCTTGCCAGTGAATAGTCCAAACAGTCAGTGGTGAATATTAGGAAAAAATGTGTCAAGAGCAGGCATCTTGACAAGATCAAGTTATGTTTACTTTTGGGACTCATCAAAATTGTTTCTTTCAGTGAAATCAGTTTTTGAAAATCTGGAAAATCAAGTTTTTGACTAAACAAAATTTTTTTCATAATATATCTGCACGAAGAATATTACTTTTTTCTCAAGGAAGGAAAGACTTGAAATCAAAAAAAGTTTTGGTCAAAACCCCCCAAATCCCCAAAGTATAAACAAAATCAAGCAAACAAAAACAATCTCCTTCCCCAGGAACCAAAAAAACCTTAATCAGAAACAGAACTAAGAGTTGTAGTTTGGGAGCCTCACATCCCCATTCCTCTTTTAATCTGAGTTTTCTATCTTTCTTGATCTCTCTGGCTATAGAGTTCTTTAAGTCTGAAATCCACTGTAGTTTGGTGTTTATAGAACTCCTTGGGGAGGTAGAAGTGGGTTTGAATCTCCTCTGGTCAAATTAAGTTGACAATCCATGTCTCCCACATCCTGAACAAGTGATCTAACCAGGAAACAATTAGACAAAAAATAAGCAGAACCACTGGTTAAGTGCCTTCCCGCAAATGCAAATGCTTACAATTTCAGTGAACAGAAAAACCTAATGATCAGTCTAAAGTTAGTACTTAAGCCCAGAAAGGGGAAGGGGTTCAGACATACCTATGTACTTAGCATTTTTATTTCCTATCTCTATATCTGAATCTCTCTTTCGAGGCATCTACTGCTTCCCATTTGCTGTGTAGAGTGCCCAGGCATCTAACACAATCTATTTGGATCATTTTTCAGAGGTGCTTAAACATCCTCAAGGGCTGAGGAGAGACCATCAAAAAGCCCAAGGTGGAATCAATTCAATCTATGCAGGTTTTGACATGGAACACAACAGACACTTTCTTTTCAGTTGGGAAAAGCAGGCAGAGGCCTGCACTGGCCTAGGTCCAAAGGTGGGAGGTGCCAAAGTATGCCTCCCAGACTGCTGGTCAGCTGGACTATTTCTGATTGGCTGGCCAGCACATACCCCTCCCCCCCAACCCCCTGCTGTTCTCTGCAGGGGGAAAAACAATTCCCTATCCCCAGCTGACCCTAAGCAGGGCATCTCCCCACGTGGGGGGTTGGGGGTTCGGGGAGCCCCAGACATCTGGGGGGGTTCCTCCAGCTGGCCTGGGATCTTCCCATACTCTGGTCTGCCCAGCTGTGTAGGGGTCTTCATTCTTCCTGGTGTAGTTGGGCTAGCATGTCACTGAAGCACAGAGGGAGGGAAAGTGCCCCCCAACCTGGATGCAGCCCCCTGAATTGGGGGGTCATGCCTGAGGGATTTCCCTATCCTCACCCAGCTGGGTGGGTTCCATAGAAAGAAGGATCAGGGCCTAGTGAGAGGCACAAGCTCCCGGAGCTGCCTGCTGCCTCCTGTCATCTGCCACTGGTGCTGGGCTCTGGTGGGATGTGCTGGGTGGCCCAGGAGTCTTGTTCTGGGCAGCAGGGATGGGGATGCTTCATAAAGGGCAGGATTGGGTTCCACCACCCAGCACAAGCCCCTGGCCCACCCAGCATGTCCCACAGGAACTCAGCAGCAGCAGCAGCTGGCAGGATGAAGCAGGTAGCCCTGGGGAGCTTGCACCAGGTAGCAGGACCTGATCCTGCCCTTTATGGAGCCAGCCCATCCCTGCTACTTGGCGTGAGCCCCCCATTGTTGCCTGATGCATCTTGCCAGCTCCACTCATGCAGGACTCTGGGGGACTGTGACCTAACCTGAATCTGAAGGGATCTGGGATAGAAGTTCCATAGGCTGCTTTAACTTAAATCAGTTAAGTCTGATACTACGTTCATTCAGATCTATCTTAAACCTGTTTTGGCTATTTTGAAAGTGGTTTATGTGTACTGAACTTCTGTTCTGTTACAGGTTTGAATCACTTTCCAATCACTTCTACTGGTTTATTTGTACTTTCTGTCCCTAACCATTGACTGTGAAAGGATCCTAGACACCTAGACCATGTCAGTTTCAATCTCCTCTCATAGGCAAGATACAACCACACTGGACCTGGGTATTAATCCCTCCAGGAATTATTTAATGTAGTACAGTTACCTAGTTATAATAACAGTCTGAATTGTGAGCATAAAGATATACATAAGTATTCTAATCTGGGAGGGAAACTATTTTAATACCCACTATTTTTTTTATTTTTTTTGTATTCTACACTGCATTTATGTCATTTCCAAACAATAAAAAAAGGAGTCTGTGGTGGTGGAGGATGAAGATCATAAGACCACTCCAGAATTGCCAATAGCTTAATTTGGAGAATTGCCAGTAGTTTAATGGTTGGAGGAAATAAGTTCCATTGTAGGGACACAAAGTCCAAGTGATTGGTCTTTGTAATAGGGCACCCCTACTCCTGTTACTAGGAAGGCCTAAAAGAATGGGGGACTTGGAGCCAGGAAGGGCAGTAAGGAAAAACACGCTAGGTGGACTGGGCCCAGGGCTAAAGCCAGGCAGCTAATGCCAGCTAATGAAATAATTATCTGCACCTAGTCACTGAATGCAGAAGACCCACAGTCTTTATCAAGTGGAACAGAAATTGAAACTTGGTCTGCATCCTCCCAAATGAATGTCCTCACCACTGGGCTACTGACTTTTTCAGGTGCCTAAGAATTTGGTTAAACTCAGAGACTCAGTCTTCATAGCTAGGTACAGACATTCAAAAAAACTGAGCAGAAACAGTCTAAGTTATGGCATTTTCTATAAGCAGAGTAGTTTAGATTGGAAACAAACAGACCACACATTTGCCCTTGGGAGGGGGGGGGGGGGGGGAGCAAATCTTAGACTGGGTTTGGCCATTTTTAAGCCAGTCTACACGTGTCCAGCTTCTTTTCTGTTACAGGTATAGACCAATTTCCAATCAGCAATATCGGTAAAAGTGTAATGCCTGTACTTGGCCCTTTGGAATCACTGTTTACACTTTCACATAAAGTGTTAAGTTTTGACAAATCAAAAAACCCTCTGGATACTTAAGTTGAAACACTAGCTAACAAGTTAATATGACCAATAATAGCGTGACAATAATAAACCAGGAAGGAAAACTTCATTTACATATACACAAATGTTTACTAGAAAGCCTGGAAGAAATCAGAGCTTTACAAAATCTGATCTTAAAAGTGACATTTAGAAACTGGCAAAGGTCTTAAAGCCAGGTAAAAAGTATAAAAATAAGAGAGTATTTCCTAGGAGGCAGAATATTGTTAGGACTAAGCAGCTGGCAATTAAAAAAACCTTCAAACTCAATAGAAAGCAGATAGTAACATAATTGTAGAATTAATGTGAAGTAAAATAACAAAAGACAAAAGAAATTATTTTCTTTAAGTACAGAAGATGAAGACAAGTTTTTCATAGCCCATGATAAGAATTGCTTTCTTGTATTACATCCTCTTTTTAAAAAAATCTTATATGCTGTAACACTCTGCTTTTGGGCATTTATTGAAATGTTTTATATGTCCTGAAAGCCCCTTGCTGCCTAAGGTTCAGCTAAGTGGTAATTACTGCAAATAGGACTTTAGTTACAGGTGGCTATTGGTAACCAGGAAATTACTGGCAATTTCATTCCTTCTCTGAGCCCAGTTTCAGAGGGTACAATCACCATTTCAAGTCTCCTTCTTCTTCTTCCCACATTTGTCTAGTCTAAATGGGGTCACCATTGAGGATTCTTGCTCTCCATCAGCTTCAGTCATATTCATCTTCTTCTTCCAACTCCTTCTTATGTCCCTCTTTACTGTATCTCTCCATCTCATCTTCAGTCTTACCATTCTCCTACTCCCTGGTCGTACCATTCTCCTATGTATTTGTAAGGGGTCTGTATCATGCTGCCCGGAGCTGAGTTGTCTCTCTGCTGTAATAGTATTGTTCTGTCCCTTGCAAACATCCTGCCATGCCTTGATATTAGAGAGAGAGAGAGGTATAAAAAACTTTTGGGAGCGAAAAAAGGATTGATTAAAGGCTCAGGAGGTTGGCTTATTCTTGTAGGGCTCCAACATCCCCATGGACTCATGGTTCAGTCTTAGTCTTATGGACTCCTTTGTCAAGGAGACTTCTAAGTTGGCTGCTTGCCCTGTCTTTCCTTGCATGGGTCCCAAGACAGCCACCTCTTATTTCCAATCCTGCCCTTACCTTCACGGTCAGGACAGACTTACCCCTCCTTCAGGTGTAATCTCATCCATTTCTCTTTTCTTCCAGGGTCCTGAAATGGTTATCTCCACCCCTTGGGAGTGGACACAGCCACAGAGCAGTCTTCTCCATCACTTCACTGGTTCCCTCCAGGTAAGTCTGGGGACTGAGGCTTTCCTCCAAGCCCCGGGGGTCAGTTCCTTCTCCCAATGTCTCTCATCCTCTCCTCTATCTTTACCTTGCTCTCTTTTCCTCCAAACCAACCCTGGACACTTCTTTAATGTCCATTTAAATCCCCTTTCTTCCCGGCTTTTTTCTCCCATGGCAGCATCTGATTCAGTGCCCTCTTGCCTCAGCTGTTTTCCTTTTACTTTTTCGGTGCAGCATTTTCTTTTTTCTTCTGCCATGCTGTTCTCCTTGTCTTGGGTTTGAACTCCAGCAGCTGAGCTTGCCATAGCAGCCTTTGAAGTGCTGTGGCCCCAGCTGTTTCCTTTAATTAGTCAGGGCGCAGCGTCTTTCCTATCTCAGTTTGGCGCGGTTTCTTCAGCGTCTCCAGGTAAGTTTTGTTCCTTTGTGTTTTTGCTCATGTCCCTATGGCAGGGTGCATTAGCCACCCTGTCACAGTATTCTTCTGGATTCCTTTGAACTTACCCATGCCATGCCAGTTTTCCTTCTTGTACTTTCTTAGATGCCTCTACTACCTTCGCTCGTCCTCTGATGTAAGTATTTTTCACTTCATCTATCTTTGTCACTCCACACATTCATTGGAGCATTGTCATCTCTGTCATGTTCAGTCTCCTTTCTTGAGTATTCTTCAAGGGCCATGTCTGCACTCCATACAATACTGCTGGATGCATATGTCTTGTAGATTTTCCTCTTTAACTTCACTGATACTTTCCTGTTGCAGAATATTCCTGTCAGCAATTTCCAGTTCATCCACCCTGCTGTTATTTGATGATTCAAATATTCACCTAAATCTGCATTCCACAATCACCGTTTCAAATAACCGAAGAAAATAATGGGTGTATCTACACGAGCAATTAATGCACATATATAAACTGTGGAATTCATTAGGTCTGTGTGATAGAGAACTATTTGATTTGGATTTGGCCAATTCAGAGGCCAGTGATTCGATTCAGAGATTCATATCACTTTCCTGAATCTATTAGGCCAAATTCACTTCAGAAGATTCGGTGCCGATTCAGAGAGTTTCAGGGATTTGGCCATAGAGTATAATGGGGAATCAATGAAATATCTATAACTTTGCCATTTTTTGGCTGATTCAGATGAAGCATACAGGGTTGGTAGCTAGCAATGAGGGCATGAGGACTGTCAAGCTTCAAGGAGATAGGTGCTGGAGTTTCTGGGAAGCTGCTGAAAAGCAAAACTTGTGGCATGGGTGACACTGTGTGTGTGTGTGTGTGTGTGTGTGTTAAGGCACAGGGGGGTGAAAACTGCAGGCCTGCTAGGCCTTGCTGCAGCCACAAAGCCTGCCAGCTGTCAAGGAGACAGGTGTAGTCGGGGTTTGGGGCCTTGCACTTCAGGCTGCTGACAGGCAAAACTTATGACATGAGTAGGTGACACTATGTGTGTGTTGAGGTGCGCCCTTTTTGGTGCTAGGGTCTGTGCACAACACAGTAGTGTGCCCCACTGAGGTCTTCTCCTTCCCTACAGCCTCATCCTGGTCCACCACTTTCCATGACAAATGGCAAAATAACTTAGTGACTCAGTACCAGTAGCACCAGCAGCAGCAGCTCAGGGATCCAAACTGTCACCCTTCTTTCCTCTCAAGTAGGAGAAGTTGTGTGTCTGTTAGGTGTGCACTCACTGTGTCACTGTGTGTGTGTGTGTGTGTGTTCAGGTGCACCCTTCCTGGCACTGGGGCCTCTGCACAACAAGTTAACATGCCCCAGTGAGGCTTCCTCCTCCACTACAGCCTCAGCCCAGTCCACCACTTTACATGACAACATGTAAGACAATCTGGTGTCTTTTTAGTAGGCCAACTGTATAGGTAGAGAAATGTATTTTAGCAAGCTTTTGGGTTGAAAAACCCTTCATCAGGCTGAGGAAGCACCTGCAGTTGGTGTGTCTGCTGGTCCTGGATGGGTGGAATAGTAAAGAAGCCAGAGGCTGGGCTGGCATGAAGTCCAGGCAAGAAAGCCAGTCAGTGAAAATGGAAATGGAGGTGTCAGGGGGTGAGGGACAGGCTGGGGTAGGGAGCAGGAGGGGGATGTAGTAGCGCAGGTAAAATTGTAGAGGTAATTGGGGAGTAAAACTCATACCCAAAAGCTGGCATCCCAGGCAGCTAAACTGAGCTCACCTGGAGCCTCACAACTCCACTGCAACCACCAAGCCTCAGGCCTGTCAAAGACATGATAGGTCTGGGCTTTTCCCAGCCAGGACTGTGTGCGTGCGTGCAGTAGCTGGAGGTCATGGCACCTCCTACCCGTCTTTCGCCAGGGGATCATTGGTCCTGGCATTTATGTGACTGCTGTGCTGCCAGCAGCCCCACCAGTCCTCTCTACCCTGGCAGGGTGCAGTTTTAGTGGTCATTCCCAAGTCCTGGGGCCTCCACCTCCCCATAGCCCCAGGCCATACATCCAAGTTCATCCTGGCAGGGGAG